>NC_058136.1:59272853-59297340 GCF_016433145.1 Gracilinanus agilis | reverse complement strand
CTCCTCCTCTTTACTTCTCCCCCTCTTCCTTCTCTTCTTCCTCTCCTCCCCCTCCTCCTCTTCCTCATTGGATTCTTTACTTTCCCAGTACTCCATGGGGCAGCTTTCACAAAAGCAGCCTTTCCTTTGGCTAGTGTGGTTTCCACAGCTGCCTCTTCAGCCATCCTTACCAGTATCCTCTTCCTCTTCGGCCTCAGGTTCATTTTTGGCTGGCACTGCTCCCATTTTGATGGCTTTGGCGGATTAGATTCTTCATCCTCCTCATCTTCATAATCCTCTTATTCAGATTCACTGGCTTTTCTTCTTGGCTTTCTTCCCATGTTTTGTTCCTTTTTTGGGAGAGTATCTTCTTTAGCTGAATGGTTGCTGCTTCAGCTGGAGTGGTGCCCTGTTTGCCTAAGATGATGATAGCTTTGGCTGGGGGAGCCATTTTATTGGCAAGGGTCATGGCAGCCTTCTTATCAGGAGTCACGTTTGCTTTCTTGACAGGTGTAGCGACAATGACAGCTTTTTTGGCTGCTGATACTTTCTTTGCTAGTTTAGCCACAGCTTTCTTGTCCTCCTTCTCAAGGA
Organism: Gracilinanus agilis; assembly: GCF_016433145.1. Classification (NCBI taxonomy): domain Eukaryota; kingdom Metazoa; phylum Chordata; class Mammalia; order Didelphimorphia; family Didelphidae; genus Gracilinanus; species Gracilinanus agilis. The sequence continues at coordinate 59,296,767 of NC_058136.1, read as the reverse complement.
CCACAGCCTCTTTTCCATTGCTTTCTTCTTCATCTTCTGACATGTCCTCATCATCACTGTCCTTTCTCTCCTTTGAGAGAGGCAAGATTTTCTTTGGCTCACCTTCATTTTGAGCATCCTTCCTGAGCTTCACCATAATGATGGCTCATAACTAGGGGTACCGATCCATTGAGAGAGGCTCAGGCTGTACAGATGATGGCAAATAGCATGAAGAAGAATGTGTCTGTGAGCCTTCCCTGGAGCTTAACACCCAATAGTTTCACAGTGCTCAAGTTTCTTCCTTTATTTATCTCTCATCTAGATATACCCGTTGATCCATCTTGCAGAGATGAGCTTCTCTGCAGACAGCTCCTACTGGCTACATGAGTTCAGCCATCCATAAATCACTCAAGAGATCTTTCTAAGCAGCTAACCACAACTTCTTATCTCTCTTCAGCTACCTCTTCCTGTCCCCTTCAAACATTTCCAATCTAACTCTCAACACCTTATATTTCTTCCTTTTCTGGGCATCTCTGTTCAGCTGTCCATGCTTCTCCTCTCAATTCCACCTGAGGATCCAGGAACTTCTAGCCAGGAATCTGTCTTTAACCCTAACTCTGCCCGCTCTTTCATTTTCTCACTTTCTCCATTCTTCTATTTGTTCTTTCTCTTTCTGTTTGGGATATTCATTTACTCTCTGTCTCTCTAAGTCAGTGCCATTGTTAGTCTCTGTAGCTGTGTGACTCCAAGCAAATCACTTTAACCTCTGCCTGCCTCAATTTTCCCATTTTAAAACGAGGATAATAGCTGCACCAACCTCACAGGTTGACTTTAAGGATCTAATGAGATAATATTTGTATAGCATTTATCACAGTGCCTGGCATATAGTAGTTTCTTACAAAATGCTTATTTCTCCTCCCTTTCTTTGCTTTCCTTTCCTTCTGGCCCTGCTATATTCTGTGAAGATCTGTAGACTTGACTAGGTGATGTTGCAGATGGAGGGAGAATTTGTTCTTTGAGACATCAGTGACTGTTTCGGGAAGTTCTGTCTGATCAACAGCTACATCAAATGCTGTTACAAATCACTAATTTCAAGAGAAACCCAAAAGGAAACATCTGTAAGATTCCATTGATTGACAAAGATGAAAACAAGATCAAACAATAACCATATGCCAGACTGGGTATGAGAAGACAGGCCGTGTGTAGAGCTGTGAGGCACTCCCAAGATTTGGGCAAAGAATTTGCCATCAGTTTAAGGAAAGTAATTGGAGTGGATGGAGCATTTAGTTGGATCTGCCTTTCCGTCTATGCCCCAGAGCTCTACCTTACAACCACACTCTCACATGTACACGTGCTAGCATAGCAAAGCAGGGAAGGAAAGTCGTCCAATGCATACACACAAGGGAATGGCTCACTAGATGGTGGTGTGCAGATGCATGGATTCTCATTCTTCTGGTCAAAAAGAAAGAAATACAAACATGAAGAATTCAGAAAAAATTGTGAAGCTCTGTATGACCCGGGGCAGAGCAAAGGAAGAGAGCACTTTACAGAACAGTCACGGGAACACTCAAGGAGACAACAGTGCAAAGCATCTGAGTTTACTCAGTGCGGTAACTCACTGATGACAGCTGAAGTTCGGCTCCTTCCTGCCTTCAGAGAGGTGGCAAACTGTAGGTACAAAATGAGGCAGCCATTGTTAGGCAAGGTTGGTATGGCAATTGGTTTCTCTTAATTGTAATGGAATATCATTGAAACATAGGAAAGCCTCAAGATGAGAATTTCAGAGAAGTTCTTAAACACCCCTTCCCAGACTCTCCCATCCCTGCCAGGTATCATCCTATACCTCTCCTCACCTTTGTGGCAGAACTCCTCAGAAAAGCCAGCTACACTTGCTGCCTCCACTTTATTTCTCATCCACTCTCTTCTAAACTCTCTGTACCCTGGCTTCCAACTCCATTCAATGGAAATGGTTTTCTCTAAAGTTACTAGTGGTCTCTTAAATCAGGTGACCTTTCCTTAGTCCTCATACGTCTTGAGCAGCATGCTGAACTCAACCCTTTTGAATACCTCTTTCTTGATTCTCCTCCATCTATCATTCCTTCTCAGTCTCCTTTGCTGGATCTTCATGTAGGTCATGTCCCCTAAGGCTTTGTCCTAGGCCATCATTTGGTGATTACTTCTCTTCCCTCTCTTTAGTGACTTTGCCAGCAGCTCCCATGTTTCCCAGATGTCTATATCCAGTCCCTAGTCTCTTTCCTGAGCGTTGTTCCTGTCCATACTTTGTATAGTCATCTGCATATCATCTCTCCATTTAGAATGGGAGCTCCTTGCCTTCCTTCCTTTTTTCCCCTCAAACACTCTCAACTGTCTTAGAATCAATACCTCCAAGTCAGGAGGGTGGTAAGGACTAGGCAATGGGGGTCAAGTGACTTGCCCAGGATCACACAGCTAGGAAGTGTCTGAGGGCAGATTTAAACCCATTTTGCCTTCTTTTTTCCTCCTTTCTTAGTACAGTGCCTGACACTGAGTAAACACTTAATCAATCCTCACTTCCTCTTGTCATCTCATGTGTGCTTCGATCCTCTCTTCCATCTTCCCCATTATAAGCTGCCTTCCTCAGATGTTCTCTATTGTTCTTACTGACCTCTGTGTCAATGTCAGGTGTCTTCTCCATCTGTTTGTGTTTGCTTCAGTATGGGATTTCCCCACCCCATCTGCTTCCTTGCTTGGTGTCCCACAGATCTTTTTGTCTTCCAGCCTGTGTCCACACCTTTCTGTCTCCATTAATGTTTCTATTTCCATCTCTGTGTACCCATATCTCTGTTCATGCCTATCTGTCAGTCAACAAGCATTAAGTGGTTCCACTGTGCCAGTCACTGGCCTAAGGCCTGAGGATTATTACAAATAAATGCAACACCAGTCTGCTCCCATCCATGTGTGTCCATCTGTCTTTAAACCCTCTTGTTTATTGCCCTTTGTGTGTCCCATTCATCTGTCCTTCTGTCCCCACTTGTTGTGTCCCTGTTGGTATGACACATGTCAGAATGTGTGCAGACACACATTGATTCATTTTTCTCTGTGTCCCTCTCTGTCTCTATGTCTGTGTCTTTCTACCTGCTCCCAACCATGTCCTCCTGGGTACCCCATCTTTGACTCAGTGTGTCCATGTGTCACCCTGTCTGTCTTTCCCATCTGTTTATCATGTCTGTGTGGCCCATTCTGTCCATGTGTCCCTCCTTATCTGTTTTCCTAAATGTGTACAGGTATCTCCCCCATCTGTATGGACCTTCTTCTTCAGGCTGTCCTAGAACTCTCTGCCTCTGTCTGTTTCCACCTGTCTCTCTCTTCTTCCCTTCCTCCATTTGGGTGTGCACCTATCTTTTTAATTTGCTGTTTCAGTATGGCTGCCTGTGTGTGTCTTGCTGTAGACATTTGGTCACTTCTGTCTGTGTCTACACACGTCTCTTTTAAGTGTTTTCTTGTTAAGCTTTTGTCCTTGTTTTGTCTTTCTGTTCCAGCCCAATCTGTGTCCTCATTGACGCACTCCCTTCTCTCTGTGTGTCCCATTCTCTGTCCATATCTGTGTCCTACCATGTGATCCTATTTCTACATCACTCCCTGGGTTCCTCTTGGAGTTGCCCTCTATCAACATGTGGCCTCATTTGTCCCATGTTTTCTTGATGTCTCCCATCTATGTGCTTTTTATGTCCCCACTTGTCAATCTCCTGCCCATGTGTTCCTCGCCCCCTCTCCACCTCTGTGTCTCATCTGTGTGCCCCATTACATCAGCCTTTGTTGGTCCCATCTAAGGGCCTGTGTTTTTGTGTGTCTACATCTAGCCGAGGATCTTCCCATGTGGTTTGCCCCCCCCCCAGCTGGGTATAGGAGCCCAGCTCCATGTCTAGATCCTCCTATTTATCTGTCTCCCTTTCCCTGGAGCTCTGGCTTTGTATTCACTCCCAGTTAAGTGGGTGTCTCCCCTCTGTATTACTTTGTGCTTCCACCTATCTTTCTATGTTTCTCCACCTGTCTGCCACTGTGTCTTTTACTGCTATATCCAGGACTGTTTCCTTGTTTCTCCTTCTGTCTCTTTGTCTAATTGTATGCTTGTCTGTGTCTCCTCCATGTGACCACGTGTCCTCTGAATCTATCCATGTACCTCATGCATCTGACTCGGTCCTGTCCAGCTTCCTCTGTCTGTGTGTAGACCTCTCTTTGGGCCTACCTTGGTGCCATATGTGACTTTGTTCCTTGTTTCTCCCATTAGTCTTTGTGTGTTTTCTCATCTGTCCATTTGTCCAGTTCCTTCCATCTTTGCACAGGCCTTTTTTCTGTGTCCCCACCTTTCCACATATCTACCAACTCTTTCACATTTCTTTCTGTGTGTCCTAATTCATATGTCGCTGGCTGCCCCCTACTACTTGTCCGTGTTTTCCTGTTGCTGCTTCAGTCCACCTGTATGTGTCTCCCCATATACCTGTTCACTTCTATACTTCGGTCCTTGTCCGTGGCTTGTGTCTTCCCAGTGTGTGACATTGCCATCAGGGAGTATACGCCCAATAGGATTGTTCCTGTCCTTCTATTCTGGTGCCTCCCACCTTTGCCCAGGCCCCTATCTCTGTGTCTCCACACCTGTCTGCATATCTTTTATGCCCATATGTTGGTGTTCCAGCATCTGTCCATGTTTCCCATAATTCTTGTGTTACTGGCTTTCTCTCACTCGAGTGTTTCCTTCTCTTGTGTCCTCTTTATGTGTTGGCTACTATTTGCATGCCTCCTTTCTAGCTTTGTGTTCCTCCTGTCTAAGTCTCAATTCAGTGTGTGTGGCCCCATCTGTCTATTGATGGGGGTCCCATCTCTCGATGTGGCTCCCTATCTTTTGATGTAGCTTCATCATTCATCACCTTTCACTCTCATCAGTTTGGCCCATGGCTGGCTGTGTGTTGCCTGCTTGTGTGCCACCATCTATGTGTTCATTTTGGGCTGTGTGGCTAGCCTCTGTGTTTTTCCCCATCCTGCAAAATCTTAGAATGAGAGACTTGAAAGGGACTTCCATCCGTTCTAGGCTACACCTGAAAGGAGCCCCTGTTCTCATGCGTCTAACAAATAGGCACCCAACCACTATCTGAAGACTTTCTCCACCACCTCTCAAGGCACAATTTAGTATAACTTGTATAGTTAAGTAGTTTTATTTCCTGTCCTCCAATGTAAATTGGTTTTGCAACTTGTACCCAGATTCCTAGAACCCAGCAGAACAAGTTTAATCCACCCTTCATATAATTGAAAATAGTAGCATGTTTCCCGCTCAGCCCAAACATTCTGTTTTCCAGTACAACCACACCCAGTTCCTTGAAGCAGTCCTCATATGGCATAGACTTGAGACCTTTCATTCTACTGTCCTGTGGACACTTTACAGGTAATCATTGTTCTTCATAAATTCTCGTGTCCAGAAGTAAACCTAATACTCCAGATCTGTTCTGTCAGGGGCATAGGGCAGTGGGGTCTTCCACTTCTCTATCCCTAGAAGCTGGGCCTCTCTTAAAGAAGCTCCTTAATCTTGGATTAGCTTTTTTTGGCTCCCACATCACATGAGTACCCCTGACTCATGATAAAGCCTCCAGATTGCTTTCATCTCTATGTCTCCACACTTGTATATCTCTCTCTTCCACTTTTTTGTATTTCTCTTCAGTCTCTGTGCTTACTTAGTACCGTGACTCCTAAACTTCTCCGTGTCCACCTCTCTCTTGATGTCCTCTTCTGTGACAGGTCTCTGGCTGTCTCTGACCTCTTGCCTCCCACCCTCTGTCTACCCTTTCCCTCCATGTCTCTACCTATCTCTGTGTCCTTTGTATTGTTCCTCTCTGAGTGGCAGCCTGTTTCTGGGAGCCCCTTTCCCACCATACCCACAGCATTTTGCAAACTTTGAATACCTTTACAAATAAGAGACATTATGATTTGTGCTAGCATCAGCTGCATCCCTAGGACATGCCACCCAAAATTTCCAAACTGACATCAGACCATTCATGGCACCTCCTTTGCTCTGGCCATTCAGCTACTTCTTTCTGAGTGCAAACTAATTCTACCATAACCTAGCATATATCGTTCCATCTTTTCCTCCAGAGCAGCATGAGACTCTTGGCCAAATACAAATCATGGCTAAAAGCTAGGCAAATTCAAAATTACATCCCATGATCTGCCAATTCAGTAACCCTTTAAAGTCTCTGTTACCTCATTGATCTTCTTGGCTCCAGTATCCCAAATGTATGTTTGGAGATTTGACCGTGAAGCATCATGTTGTTTGGTCGTGTCCAACTCTTTGGGATCCTGTGGAGCATAGCATGCTGGGCTCTTTTCTCCTCCACCGTTTCCCAAAGTGAGTCCAAGCTCATGTTCATCACTTCCATGACACGGTCTGTCCATCTGGTCCTCTACTGTTCCCTTCTCCTTTTGCCTTCGGAAAATCAGGGTCATTTCCAGTGAGTCTTGTCTTCTTACATGGACAAAGTTTTCAAATGTCAGCTTCAGGATTTGTCCTTTCAAAGAAGGACTTTATCGGCAAGCAAAGTTGGTTCAAACAGATGGCAGGTTGGAGGTGAGGTTCATTTCTGAAATTCATTTTACACCCTCCCCCTTTTTCAGGGAATTCTTTAATAACATGAATGTCAGGGCCAGGGTCAGAAGACCTGACCTCAACTTGACTTTGAAGCCATCTTCCAGAGACATCTGTGCTTCTCAGTCTGTCACCCACTTAGTTGCCAGTGAATACTCTCAAGTCCTACTGAAACTCCAGCTTTGTATTTCAGACCTCCAGGAGCAGATTTTAAATGGCCCAGAAAGAGAGAGCACATGCTGCTTTGAGAGGTCTGGGAGAACTTGGATCACTGTGACTAGAGCTTTCCTGAAAATCTGTCTCCACTTGGAAACACAGTGAGAAGGGAAGCCCTGGCAGGGGAGGGTGGAGAATCCCATCTAATTCTATTACACAGCCAACTACAACCAGGAGCCACTTGGACATTTCACTATTAGCTTCCTAACAGCTGCTCTCATCTTAGCTCCCCACTAAGCTTGGTTGACTCTAGTTGGCCGTGCCAAAGCTCTTACTGCAAGTGTCCGGTGAGTCATGGCAGCAATCAGGAGGCTCCAAAGGTAACTATCCAAGGTGGCTAAAGCTTTCCACCTTGACCAGGGAGGAATCCTGTTACTTTCACATGTGAAAATGGTGACTAGTATTCATATGAATCGACTCAAAAGCAGTCAAAGGGAAATCCAAAGGTAATTTGAAATTCATAGGGAGAAATGGAATTCAATTGATTCACACCATCCGTGACTTGAACAGCAGCTTCTCTCTACAATGCTCTGAATCACTAGTAGGAAAAATACAAATGAAGATAATTTTAAGGATTTACCTGACACCCCTAAGATTAACAGATAATGAAATGTGAAAACAGTAAACTCTTAAGACAGGCACACTAAAGTAGTATTGGTGGAGCTCGGAATTGGTCCCATCCTTCTGGAAAACACTTTGGAATTGTATTAGATTGTGTTTTTTAACTTTGACTTCTGTCTTAGAATCGATACCATGTACCAAGGGAGAAGAGTCATAAGGGCTAGGCAAGGAGGGTTAATTGACTTCCCCAGGGTTGCATTGGGTTTTTATGAGCAAGATCTTTTTAATTTAATGAAATCAAAATTATTCATTTTACTTCCCATGATCCTCTCTTTATGATCTCCCGTTTGATCATAAATTCTTCCCTCATCCATAGATCTGACAGGTAACCTTTTCCATGTACCCCTAATTTCCATGTTCCCCTTATTTGTTTATATTATCATCCTTTATAACTATCTAAATCACTATCCATTTTGACATTACTTTTGTTTAGAATGCGAAATGTTGGACTATACATCTTTAGCTAGTTTATGCCAGACTACTTTTCAGTTTTCCTAACAGTGTTTGTCAAATAGTGAGTTCATGCCCCCAATGCTTGGATCTTCGAGTTTATCAAACACTATTACTGTTGTCATTTAGCTCTGTACATTACGTACCTAAAAGATTCTACTGATTAACAACTCTATTTCTTAGCCAGTGCCAGATGATTACCACTTTGTAATAGAGTTTGAAATCTGGAACTGCTAGGCTGCCTTCCTTCATATTTTAAAAAATTCCTACGATATACTGGACCTTTTGTTCTTTCCAATGAATTTTATTATTTTCTTTCTAGCGTCATATATTAAATCTTTGGTAATTTGACTAGTGTGATGCTGACGTAATTAGTTTAGGTAGAATTATCTTTTTTTATATTGCCTCAGTCTACCCATGAACAATTAACATTTCTCCTATTGTTTAAATATGTCTTTATTTTTGTGAAGTGTTTTGTGATTGTGTTTATTTATTTATTGGGTGTGTCTTATGGGATAGACTTCCAAGCATTCTATACTGTCTGTAATTATTTTAAGTGAAATTTCTCTATCACTTCTTGCTGTGTTTTGAAGGTAATATGTAGAAATGTTAATGATTTATGTGGGTTCATGTTATATTCTACAACTAATAAAGTTGTTAATTGTTGTTACTAGTTTTAGAGCTAATTCTCCAGGGTTATCTAAGTATACCAACATATAATTTGGCAGGAGTGAGTTTTGCTTTCATTGCCTATACTTAATTCTTTCAGTTTCCTTTTCTTGTCTTATTTCTAAAGCTAACATTTCTAGTCCATTATTGAACAATATTAGTGATAATGGACATCCTAATTTCAGTCCCGATTTTATTGAGTTGGCTTCTAGTTGACCCCCACTATAGTTAATCCTTTATCTTGGTTTTAAATACAAGCTATTTTTAATTTTAAGAAAAACTGCATTCATTACTATGCTTTATATTGCTTTAAATAGAAATGGATATTGTCTTTTGGAAAAAGGGTTTTCTACATCTGCTGATATAAACATCATTTTTGTTGTTTTCGTCATTAGTATAATCCATTATGTTTATGTTTTTAAATTTTTTGATGTTATTAATTCTTTGATTTTCAGGATTTCAATTTTGGTGTTTGAAGATTTTTGATGTTTTCTTTTTCTGTTTTTGTTTGTTTTTTAGTTATATGTTCATTTTATTAATCTTCTTTTTCTTTCTTTTATTGATGTGAACATTAAGAAATACACATTTTCCCCTAAGTACTGCCTTAGCTGCATCCCACAAATTTCAGTATGTTGTCTCATTGTCGTCATTAATTTTCATGAATTTATTGGTTGGTTCTGTGATTTGTTCTTTGACCCATTCTTTTTTTAGTATTAAATTATTGAGTTTGCATTTAAGTTTTGATTTATGCTTTCAAGGATCATTATTCAATGTAATTTTTATATCCTATAATAGTACAAAAAGGAGGCAATTGGTATTTCTACTTTTCTGCATTTGTTTCTGAGGATTTTATGCCCTACATGGTCAGTTTTTGTTAGGGCGCCATATATAGCTAAGAAAAAGGTTTATTCTTTTTCTGTTCTCATTCAGTTTTCTAGAGAGGCCTACCAAACCTAACTTTTCTAACGTTTTAACTTTTCTAACATTTTCTAACATCTTCTTAACTTCTTTCTATATTTTATGGTTAGACTTATCTAGTTCTGAGAGGAGTAAAATTGAGGTGCCCCACTAGTATCGTTTTACTGTTTCCTCCTATAAATTATTTAAATTTTCCTTTAAGAATGTAGATGCTATGCCATTTGATGTATATATTTTTAATTAAATTTTACTTTATTTTTTTTTTACCAATTCCATGTAATAACAAATTTCGACATAAGTCTTCCTAAGTTATATGATTCAAATTGTCTCCCTCCCTCCTTCCCTCCCCACCTCCTGGAGCTAGCAAGCAATTCAATTTGGGTTATACATGCATTATCAAGCAAAACGTGTTTCCATATGGTTCATTTTTGTGACTGATCTTATAAAATCAAAACCCCAAAACATAAACCTAAATAAACAATTAAAATCGTATGCTTTCATCTGCATTCCTACTGCAACAGTTCTTTCTCTGGAGGTGGAGAGCACTCTTTGTGATAAGTCCCTCAGAATTGTTCTGGATCATTGTATTGCTGTTAATAGTAATATTTCAGTTACTATGTATAATGTTCTCCTGGTTTTGCTTATTTTACTCTGCATCAGTTCAAGTAGGACTTCCCATCTCTTTCTGAAATCATCCTGTTCATCACTCCATACAGCACAATGGCATTCCATCACCATCATAGACCATACTTTGTTTAGCCATTCCTCAATTGAGGGACAACCCTTTAATTTCTATTTCTTTGCCACCACAAAAAGAAAAGCTTTAAATATTTGTCTACAAGTAGGTCCGTTCCCACTGTTTTCATCTCTTTGGGATACAGACCTAGTGATCCAGATTACTGGATCAAAGAGTATGATGCATTATATTTTAATACTGATATTATTTTATTGTATTATGTTGATTTTTAGCAAAATGTAGTTTGCTTGACTATCTCTTTTAATTAGACCTATTTTTACTTTTCCTTTATCAGAGATCCTGATATTTTCCACTACCTTTTTTACCTCAATGAAGCACAATAGATCCTGCTTCAGCCCCTTGTTTTAATTTGATGTGTTTTTCTGTTTAAGATATGTTTCTTGTAAACAACATATTTTGGGATTCTGGTTTATAATCCATTATTCTGTTTCCATTATATGGGTAAGTTCATCACATTCACATTCATAGTTATGATCAATAACTTTATTTCCCTCCAACCTATTTTCTTCTACTATTTATATACATTTTCCTTTTTTATCCTATCTTTCCTCAAAAGACTGTTATGCTTCAAACCACCTCCTTCCTTAATTTGCCCTGCTTCTTAACACCACCTTTGCTTTCTCTCAGCCCCCTTCCCTTTTTATTTCCCTTTTGGATAAGATAGATTTCTAAACCCAACTGAGTGTGTATATATTCTTACTTTTTTGATGAGTTAAGATGAGAGTGAAGTTCAAGCATTGCTTGCTCCCACCTTTATTCCCCCCTCCACTTATAAATACTCTTCCTTGCACACCTCTTTAATGTGAGACAAGTTTCCTCATTCTTCCTCTCCCTTCCCCTTCTTTCTCACCTTTCCATTCTTTATTTGATATCATCCCAACATAACTGACTTACTCCTGCGCCTTCTGTCTATGGATATTCCTTCTAAAACTACCTTAAAACTGATGAAGTTCTTAGGAGTTACATGTATCATCTTTTCATAGAGGAATATAAACAGCTTAAGATTAATAGGTCCTTTAAGTTTTCTATTTCATGTTTACCTTTTGATGCTTCAATTGAGTCTTCTGTTTGAATTTCAGATTTTATATTCATCTCTGATCTTTTCAACAGGAATACTTGAAAGCCCTCTTTTCATCATTTTCATAATCAGGTTTGTTGGATAGATTGTTCTTTGTTATAACCGTAGCTCCTTTGTCTTCGGACTAACAGATTACAAGCCCCTCACTTTGTTATATTGGTAGCTTCTAAATCTTATGTGGTCCTGACAGTGGCTCTGTGGTATTTAAATAATTTCTTTCTGGCTGTATGTAGTATTTTCTCCTTGATGTGAGAGCTCTGGAATTTGACTATAATATTCCTGGGGATTTTCATTTTGGGATCTCATTCAGAAGGTGATCACTGGATCCGTTCAATTTCTATTTGGCCTTCTGGTTCTAAAATATGTTGGCAGTTTTCCTTTATACCTTCTTGAAATGAGATGTCTAGAATATTTTTTGTTCATTGTCTTCATATAGATCAATAGTGATTAAATTCTATCCCCTAAATTTATTCTCCAGGTCATTTATTTTTCTGATGAGATATTTCAAATTTTCTTCTATCACTCATTCTTTTGACTTTGTCTCATTGTTCCTAGAGATGTAACAAGGGGTCCTTGGGTTCCACTTGACAAATTTTAATTTTGAGGAAATTCTTTTCTTCAGTAAAGTTCTATGTGTCTTTTTTCAATTTGGCCAGTTCTGTTTTTTAAGGAATTCTTTTCTTCAGTATTTATTTTGAGCCTCTTTTACCAAGTTATTAATTTTCTTTTCCTATTTTTCTTGCATTGTTATAGTTTCCATTTTTCTACTACTGCTCTTATTTTATTAAAAAATTATTTTGCTCTCTTTTTCATCTGTTTTATCTTCTTGGAATTCTTGTTGGACTTCTGCCCAATTTGCATTTATCCTTTGAGGCTTTGCTTATAGAAGTTTTAGTGTGATTTTCTTCTTCTGAGTTTGTGTCTTGATCTTCCCTTTCACCATAGCAGCCATAAAAAGGCCAAGTTCTTTTTCAGTTGTTTGCTCATTTTCCCAGCCTGTTTCTTGATTTTTAACATAATTAAACTTTGGCTCTGCTCACATCTTGGAGATAGGTGGAAGCATCACTGTGCCAAACTTCAGGCTTTTTTGCTCTGCTGTTTTCAAAGCTAGTTTTAGGGGTCTGTGAGTTTTCAGTGTTCCAAAGTGGTGTGATCTAGGGAAAAGGGTTGTCACTGTTCTCATCTGCATTCTGGTCCTTACTAGGAAGGCCCCCTCCTCTGTGGCAATGGAAAGCTCTAGTGCTCCTCTTTTTGCCCTGGAACTGCTACCATGAAACTAGGGCCCCTGTTCTCTCTCCACCCTCTCTGCCAGGGCCTCTGCTTCCTTGTGATGTCCAATATTCTTTTCCACCTTTTAGCTGTGATCTGGAACTGGGTAATGGTCAGTGGAGTTGCCAAGCAGTACCAAGTCCTGTGTGCAGTGCCCCAAGAAGAAGTCCCCTGTAATCTCTTTCTGACCAGTTGTCCAATCTCCTTAGCATCTCTGGGCAGTGAAAGTTCCCAGAACTGTTGCAGCCATCACAGCCTACAAGATCCTACAATACAGCAGGTATTGGTCACCACACTTTACTCTGAGCCAGCCTTCACTAATATCACAGTTCTTTCCTTTCTTAGACCTTAAACTGTCTTAGGTTAGAAAAATGTCTCATTCCGACCTTTTGTTGACTGTCACTGAAAGAATTTGATTATTTGATATGTTATTTTCTAGAAGTCTGGAGGAGAAGGTTGGTAGAGTTCAGCTGGAATGCTCCCTGTAACCCACCATCTTAGTTTTTCTATTGGGCATGGCATTTTCTACCAGAAACCAAATAAAGCAGTTTCCTCTTAGATTGAGAACAAAGGGATATGATTAGGAAGTTGTATCAACATCCATAGATTCACCTGAGTGATCTGGCATTCTTTGTCGACTACTGTTGAGGAAGTACATCATGGGGAGAAGCTCTCACATTAGTAATAATTTACTGTAATAGTAAATTGGGAGTGTTTGTCCCAGAAAATTGTTAGTATGGTTGACCTTGGGCATTGAGTGCAGAAGCTGAAAAATGCTGGGTTCCATTCTTGAGTCTGGCCAATAGCTTTCTATCAACGTACTCCTAGACATTTCCTTAGGGAAAGTGGAAATTAAGGACTTGAGCCTTGAGGCTCCAAGGGAGTTCACACACTAGAAGGCAGGCAGTCTGAAGCAGTTGAGAATCCTAATGGCACCAACAGTGTTGAGGAGCATCAGAAATGTCCCTTGGTTGGCACAGGCTATGCTACCTCTGTAGAGGTGATGATTATACCACTTGATTCCAGAAGGAAGACCTAGAAAAACCAATAGAGTCCGCAAGTTAAAACAACAAACCAAAGTAGTTAAGACATTCAATGAAAAATTCTAGGTTTTAAATATTTAATTTCTGAGTCCATCGAATGGGAAACAGGGGCCACTAGGAACTAGCCTTTGTATATTCAATAAGAACAAGTTATATTTTAGGGGGCAGCTGGGTGGCTCAGTGGATTGAGAGCCAGACTTAGAGACCGGAGGTCCTAGGTTCAAATATGGCCTCAGACCCTTCCCAGCTGGGTGACCTGGCAAGTCACTTGACCCCCCATGGCCTAGCCCTTACCATTCTTCCGCCTTAGAACCAATACACAGTATTGATTCCAAGATGGAAGGCGAGGGTTTAAAAAAAAAAGAACAAGTTATATTTTAAAGGATTTGGGTTAAAAGTGAAGCTTAAGGTCATTTACTCCAATCCCTTTCCCTTGTTTTTTTTTTTGCTTTCTTTTTTAATATGAACTTAGTGAAAAAAAACATTAACATTTCAATAAACAAGAAAAAAAGAGAAAATCAGATATGAAAGTGTGAACGTTTCACTTTTCTGAATATATCTCTTCCAGCCCGAGATGCATTCCATCGTAGCAAATATACAAGAAGGAAATAAAGCAGTACAGGAGAGCCCAGCACTATATTTATCTGACAAGAGACACAATATTCCACACTGATAATCCCTTGCTTATAACGAAGAGGGGAGGGTATCTTTTCTAACTTTTTCTTTATGCAACTCCTCTGTTTTCATGCCATGCTAACCTTCCTCTCCTTATCTTGACTCCCTCTCTCTAGCCATAGCACATCTGGATCCCAACAAGAGGCTCTTGTGACAGCCTTGTGGAAAAGATGGAAAGATAGATGCGTGCTAGACAGTTCAGTTAGATGGCCTGGGAGCTGGTTGAGTAACTGGGGTTGATCAGCAGATTGATTGCTAGCCTTCAGTCTTAGTGCTCCAGAGCTCTGGCCTCAGCCCTTCTCTGTTGGACATTTTTATCAATGCAGGAAGGCATGAAAGGCATGGTGGTCCAACTGGCAGGTGATATACCAAGATGAGAGGGACAGCTATCAAGAACTAGGTGGCTGAATCAGAACACAAAAAGGCCCACTAGACAGGTCTCTGAAGAAAGAAGCAGCTTGTTGTATTCAGGGCTGACAAGCAGTCTCTCCTGTATCAAGGGGCTCAGAGGTTCTGAGCTTTGAGCTGGGCATTTTGTTCCATGATCATGGGTGAGCATGGTAGAAGGAGGAAGAGAGGGAAGGACTGGATTACAGTCTGGAGCCTGGTTCTTCTCTCCACAGTGTATGTTTTTCCTTTCCCTCAAACAGGTATGCTGTCTGTCAGATGGACACAGTGGACCTGTACTATAGACTATCCATTCTTCCTGCCCTTTTTGGAGGGAATTGGTCCTAAAGAGGCCTCAGGAAATTCTGGCCATTACTGATCCAGTTTCTTAAGGCCACGGATTGGGGAACTTGGGTGAGCTGGGAAATCTTTGAGATCAGTGCTGGGGGGAGGAAGGCTGTCTGCCATCTCTAATGTGAAGGCCCAAATAGAGAAATGACAACGTGCTTCTGTATTCTGCCTTCTGCCTCTCTCCTTTTCTCTCCTGATTCTGAGCCCTCTCCCTCTTTCCCTCTCTCCCTCCCCCCTTTCTCTTCTTTCTCCCTCCCCACATTCTTGAACATCTACATATTCCCTCCCTTCCTATCTTCCTGTTCCCATCTTGCTTCTTGGCCTTTCTCTATGTGTGCCTCCATCCTCCCCTTACTTTATCCTCTTCATCTTCCCTACTCTGGGTCACAGCCCCTCCTGGAAGAAACTCACTCTTCCTCCCCTTCCCTTCTGTTATCTGATTAGCCATCTCTCCTGTCTCCCTGCTTACTCTTCCTCCCCTCTGCCTCCTCCCTTTTGTTGCCCTTTCCCCTCTTCCATCTCTGCTCTCCAGGTACCTACATTTCTCCTCTCCATAGCCACTCTAGTTCCCATGGCCTCCCATCTCCCTCACTGAAACCGAATTCATGCCCTAGTCAAGACATGACCCCACAATGTCCCTGGCCCTCTTCAAAGATGAAGGACAAACAACCACACCTCCCTCTTGCTATCCCTCTTCCCATTTCTCTCCTACTGAATCCTTTTCTCCCCCTCCCATCTCCCTTTTGCTACTCTCCTCAGCTCCTGCTTGCCCCTTCTTGTTACTCCCCCTCCCATCTCCTAGTTGTCTCTGCCCCTCCTCCAGGTCCTGCTGCTTCCTCCTTCTCTCAACTTTCTCCTGCTATCTTCCCCTCCCCTCCAACTACTTCTGGCTCCCCTTTACCAGCTGCGTCTTTTTCTATTCCTCCCATTTCTGTTCTCTTATCAGCTATCCCTTCCCTTTTCCCTCCTAACTAACTCTCTTTTCCATTCCATTCTGCTGTCTCTCCCTAGCTTCTACTTCCTTCTCCCTCCCCTCCCATCTCTGCTCTCCCAAGTAGCTATCACTCATCTCTGATTCCTTCTTCCACTTTGTTCCATCATTCCTTCCTCCCTCTCTCCTTTCCCATGCTTTTCCTCTCTTTTGCTATCAGTTTCCAATACTCTTCTTTCCTTCTCTTGTTCTCTGTCTGCCCCTTCTTGTAGGTGGGCTGGAGGGATTGTTGCTAGCCCAATTTCCAGGAAAACATAGTGTTCCCCATGCCTATGATGCTACAAACTCTGAACCCTTTCACAATATTTTCCCCATCTATGATGGTGTCTTCTATTTTGGATATTCTTTCGTGTATAAAAGAGAGCTATCCCTCATTCAGAGTCTTAGTTTTTCTAATGAGGTAGAGATCCTGGTTATTGGCAAATGTGTGCTTTGTCAATAAATTGGTTATGCTTAGAACTTATTGCCTCAGTTTACCTTAATCTGGGGTGCAACAGCTTGGCTACCATGAAGGGACTAGGAGAGGGAGGCTAGTCCCCTGAGGCAGCCTCTTAAAGGAGACTGCTCCAGTGAAATTTTCACTGGGGGTCTTCTCAGCAAAGGACTGCAGCAAGAGGTAGACTCTCCCCTTGGCCTTAAAGCCTTCTGAGCCGAGGTAGGCCCCCATACCATTGGAGAAGTTGCAACCTTTATTTGTCTGTTTTGGTGTTCTGTTCATGTTTACTAAAAATAGTAATAGAAGACCTGGGAAGTCTCTCAAAGGAACTGAACCCTCCTTCTTTAAATGGGGCTCCCTATCCAAGCCAGGAGAGATCTTAAGGCATTCACTACTGACACCTCTTCAGGGAAGTCATTACCAAACCACTGAGGGATTTTTCTTTTCAAGGTGGGCTTCAACCTAGAAGGGGTACTGAACCTTTGGAGAAAATATTTCCTCCTTCAAAGGGGGCCCCTGTTCCAAGCCAAGAGGGATGGAAAGTGATACTTTCTAATTAAGAAGGGGTTGGAGAAACCGGGAAACAGGGAGTCTTCTCAGTCAGAAAGAGAATAACTAAAAGCTGTCTTGAGCATGATGCTGTGATAGCTGTCTTGAAAGTAAGGGCTGCCTGCTGGGATGCTGTGGACCATTAGGACTGGTAAAATTTCCTGGACTTCTAGAATTATGAACTGAGAACCAGGTCTGCAACTTGGCCACTTAGCTGGCCTATGTGGTCCCTTAGCAGGGATTCCTGGAGAATGAGTACAACCCCAGCAGGGCCATTCCAGAAGCCATATCCCTCTATACCAGGGGTCAGCAACGTATGGCTCTCTAGCCATACCTGGCTCTTTTGAGGGCCATAAAGTCCATTTTTTCTCAGGCGCTGTTACGGGAGCGGCACTGGGAGCACTGCACGGCTCTCACGAAATGACATTTTAAAAAATGTGGCATTTATGGCTCTCATGGCCAAAAAGGTTGCCGACCCCTGCTCTATACGATTCACTACATGAATCTTTTAAAATGCATTGGCAGAGATTTATGCTAGTAAATTTTGTAGTAGGAAAAGAGCTTCACCAAATTGAGAGGATTCCTTGCCTAAAAAGAGAACTAAATCCATCCCAATATCTTTAAGTTCTCAGCAGTGAAGGATCTTTGTGCTTGTGCCTTGGCTATGATTCGTGAGAGATATCCCACAGAAGTCCTTCAGCCTTCTTTCTCTTTCTCTTTCTCTATTTTTGTACCTCATGAATCTTGTTTTCCTTTTCTGTTATCTGACCTTAGAAACAATTTAGAAAAATGGGATCTAATTAGAAGAAGCTAGATAACAGCGTGCCAAGAGAAACCCCTCCTTGGACAGTTTTATTATAGCATAGGTAAAGAGGGAGCTCTGAGTAGAAACAGGCATGACCAAGAAGCATGCAATTAAGTTATGTAAAATCTGGTCGAACTATGTTAACAATTTGACTTATAATTTGTTTTGGCCTTAATTTGGGACCTTTGAAGATTGTCACTTGAAGGACTTAAGGCGAGTTATGATAAAACCTCCAAGTCACGTGGAGTTCAGGTTGTGCTGAGCAGACCTGGCAAAAGGCTTTGGCCTGACCAACCTGTAGGCATTTTCTCTCTGCTTTGCCTTGCCTACACCCTCTCCCATTCCTGTGTAGCCACTTTCTACTACTTCTTCTATTACTATTATCTTGCCTTCCTCACCAACAGCTCTTTCCCCTCTTCTCTTGCTTATCCCCACACCCCACCTTCTATGACTTCATCTTACTCTTCTCCTGAAAAGGCTGGAGATTTTGTTTCTTCTGAAACTGAGGAACAACATACTGGTAGTTTCCTCTTCAAGAAAGGTTTAGTTATGACCCCAGGGGAAACACAATTATTCTTCCACTTGGAAGAATGACATCTTGAAATTTGATGAAGATTCTGGGGCTTTTATTACCCACTTTCAGGCCGTTTTAGGGGTTATAACCCCACCTGGAGAGATAGTTTCAACCTTATGGAAACTCTTCTTTCACTTGGAGAAAGAACTACCATCACAGAAGCAGCTAATGGACTGCCCCTTGTTAAAGGAGGCCCTCCAGACCCCGCAGGTCTTCCTAATTGACTACTGCAAGATCCCTTTTGGAGTCCCAATGTTCAAGCCCATTATACTAGGTGGAAGCAAAATAGGGATTCCTTGATTGCTGATATGGAAGCTTGTCTCACCAGGTTATAAAACAGGTAAATCCCAAGAGATATTACAAGAAGAAAAGAAATCCCCAACTCTTTTTTTTTTAAACCCTTGTACTTCGGTGTATTGTCTCATAGGTGGAAGATTGGTAAGGGTGGGCAATGGGGGTCAAGTGACTTGCCCAGGGTCACCCAGCTGGGAAGTGGCTGAGGCTGGGTTTGAACCTAGGACCTCCTGTCTCTAGGCCTGACTCTCACTCCACTGAGCTACCCAGCTGCCCCCTCCCCAACTCTTTTTATGCCAGATTATGCTTACATGCTAAGTGCTATGCAAGAGTAGATCCACTCAACCCTGAAGATGCACATATCATTAATATACATTTTATTAACCAATCCCCACATGAAACATGAAAACATTTCCATAAGAGAAGTCTTGGATGATATGAAATGCTGTTGGCCAACTTAAGAGCGCTGCCTTATATGTTTATGAAGAAAAGGTTAAGGGAAATGAGAAACAAGTTACAGAGAAATCTACAGAAAAAGATCAAACATTTTGTTCCTTTGCAGGCCATTTCAAAGTCTTGTGACTTGGGTAAAACACATGAATATTTTTTACTGTGTTAAGGGTCATATTGACTTACTATAAGAAGGAAAAGAGGGACCTCTTGAATAAAAGGAATGGTGGACCTAGAGGCTCCCAGAGAAATTTTACTGCATGAAGGTGCAGAGGAGGGGAAGGGGCTATGGCCTCCTTATTCCCCATTCTCATTCAGAATGACAAAGAGGCAGTTGGGGACACTTTTAGCATCCCATCTGACATCTCCAACTTCCCTTATATAGGCCTCTATCCTCAATGTGAGATTCCTAAAATTTGCCATCTCTACTACTATTAAAGTTAGGGGAGGCCCTCTACTTTCTATCTCCCAGTACCCTTTATCCAGGTAGGCTATTGAGGGCATTTCAGCCATCATTGACCAAGGTATTACTGTGCCCTGCAAATTTCCATTCAACACACCAACTTTCCCTATCAAGAAACTAAAACCAGGTCCTGATGGCAAGCCTGTTTATTGCTTCGTACAGAATGTGCATGTTATTAATGCTTCTGTTATACCTAGGCATCCAATGGGACCTAGTTTGCTACTATTGTTCATGACATGCTTTATGGTAATAGATCTTTAATCAACATTTTTGATAATCTTTATTCACCAAGATACCCAGTACCTGGTTGTTTCTTCCTGGAAGGATTTACGCTGGACGGACTCATCTGCCTCGAAGGGACATCAAGTGCCACACTTTATTCGCTCAAGATTTCACCACTTTGGCCCAGTACATGGATAATCTGCTGAGATCTGTTAGGGTAACAGCTGTCATCTGTTATTCAGACTTCACCAAGAGGGCCTTAAAGTCTCCAAGTCACAAATCCAATGGTGCCTTCCACAGATGGGACATTTGGAGTTCTATCTATCATAAACACATTCAGGCTATCCAGCAACACTGTGGATCCAGTACTCAGCCACAACTGTGTGCCATCTTTGGAGTTCCCATATACTGGAGGCAATGGATTCCATAATGTCACAGGACTACTAAGTCCCTTGTCTCTCTCACTGAAGACTGTTCTGAAACCATTGCAGCTAGATACTCAACATATCTCCGCCCTTGTGGGCCTCAAGAGCTGAGTTATTATTAGCACCTGTATTAGAGTTTCTGAATGTTAGTAAGTCCTTCTCTCTTTTTAGACATTTTTGAACCCAATCTGTACCCAGTGGCTTATGGATATATGGATTATCCTGGGAGGATCAGCACCTGTGATATGAAGGCTTGCTGAACCCTTCTGTTCATCCACCTTCGTACTCCAGCTCTTGCCCAGCTGTCATCTGTGGCTCCAAGAAGCTGTAGTATGTGTAGTAGCCACACACCAGCAGATGGACTAAACCAGGCCAAGAGTAACTGATTGGCCTCAAACCCATCAGTGAGTTAGGGGGATGGCTACCCCAAGCATATGAAGATTTTCCCCAACAGATGAGAAGAACAGTTTGTTCCAAAAGTCATGAAGGTGGCTGAAGCTGATGCTGTAATGAAGTGCTTAGAGCGTGGTCAGACATTGAAGATGCCAAGGTCATTCACTGCCTCCTGGGTCATCACTAGCCTTCTGGACCTTTGTCTTGCCACTGGACTTAGATGTCCCTGGCAGAGAGTGAAGCTGAAGCCTTTATGCAACTCTGCCTCACTGAAACACAGTTCACTTGCAAATCAGAACATCACCCCATGATGCCATTGGTTCTCTTCAAAATTTAAGGATAAACAACAACAATTCTTCCCAGCTTGTTTCAGTGGCTGCGGGAACATCACCTTGCCTACTCGCTGTAGCTGCCACAACTCTTTTGGTAGAGAAGGCCTGTAATGTGATTTTGACTTCTCCCCAGATAGTAGTGTCCCCATGAAGATAAGAGCCTTTTCAGATCAGATACTTGCCAAATATGAAGTGTCCTTGCTTTGCAAAGAAGATATCGCTGTCAAGCACTGTGCCCACTGCCACACTGCCCCAAGATCTGCCAGTCTCTGGGAAACCACTACACCGTTGTGCTTTGTATCATGTATGTCCAAAAAAACTTCGTGATGACCTTTTTGATACTTGCTCATGCAATCTTGATTCTGTTTTCTGTACTGATGATGGGTCTTCCTTTGTGAGAGATAGTGCTCTTAACACCAGCACTGCTGTAGTTTCTGTGACACTTTGGTGTGGCTTTACTGCCTTACAGTCTCGGCACCCAAGCTCTTAGCTTGTAGCCCTTACCCAGGCATGTCCCCTTGTCAAAGAAAAAAGTACCACGTTTGATACTGATTCATGGGATGCATCTGGTGTCCTTTATGCTGTTGGAATGCTTTCAATAAAGAGAGCTTTTTTGACTTCAGATGGTAGTTGGTTGTTGAATTTCATACCCATTATGTCGGGGTCAATGTACAGTGTGTCCAACTGTGACTGATCACACCAATACAAGCTCAGAAGGCTCTGCCACAAGGCAGGCAGAGATAGTCCATGTGAACATTTGGGCTGGAGATGTTTCTAAATTTTATGTAGCTCATGTTTCTTTTGAGCTACTGCAGTTCTTCTTTGTTCATGAAGCATAGGACCTTTGTTGATGTGGGCATGCCATGCTGGACAGTCCTGTGCCAGAGTCTCCCATGTCTCACAATGGATACCAGAATTCTTCAGGGAGACCTTTAGAGCGTCTTTGATTCTCTCTTTCTGACCTTCATGTGAGTTCTCTGTACGCTAGTCTTTTATACAATTGGTGTTCGAACAACGTGACCAGCTCATTGGACTTGAACTCTCTGCATGAGTTTGAATGCTTGCACATTAAACTTGATAAAGGATCTCAGTATCTGGTACCTTTACTTGCGAGGTGATCTTCAGAATGTTCCTAAGACAATTCAAATGGAAGCGATTCCATTTCCTCGCATGGCACTGGTATACTATCCAGGGTTCACCAGCATATGACAATGAGGTCAGCACAATGGTTGTGTACACCTTCAGTCTGGTAGGCAGCCTATTACTCTTCTCTCCCACATTTTTTTCAGAGCCTCCCAAACATTGAACTAGCTCTGACAATGTGTGGGTCACTTTGCTCATCTATATGGACTCCCATGGGAAGTATACTGCTAAGGTAAATGAACTTGTCCACAGCATTCAGTTTTGCTGGGTCCACATATGGACAGCGTGGTGCTGGCTCCTGGAGAACCTCTTTTCTTGGTGTGAATTGTTGGGCCCAAATTAGCCCAGAGCATGGAGCCATGCCCTGTGGCATCTCAGTCTCACAGGCTTCTCTTGAGTGCATGGTCATCTGTGACTAGAAGGTCATGCACCAACTCTCCCTCTGCTTTGGTCTTGGCTTGGAGCCTTTTCAAGTTAAATCATTTCCCATCAGTGCAGTAGCTGATCTCAGGACCATTTCCATCTTCAGGTGTCTGACAACATTACTGAAAAGAGCATGCTAAAGAGCCTGGGAGCAAGCACACAGCCCTGCTTCATTCCAATGGGGCCTGGGAAAGTGTGAGTATCGTCCATTATCCAGAACCCATTTGCTGGTAAGGCCTTTGCCAATGCAGATTTCATCAAACTTTTCTTATCTGCTCAGAAAACTTCCCACCTCCCTGGCCTTTGTCCATTGCTCCGCCCTCACTGGTAGGACCAATCCTATTTCATGAGGAAATGACCATGCTGCTGCAGCAGGAAAACTTGCTGCCCTGGAATACTCTGCACAATATCTTTCATGTCTCTCATTCTCATGATGACTCTGAAATTGAGAAGTAGATACAACAGTTTAAGACTAAATAGACTGCTGAGGTCTGGGGGACAACTGGGGAGGGCAAACCACAACTCCCTTAGAGGTTCTACCACCAGATGTATCTGTCTGATCATAAGGGGGGTCATTTGGGCACTAAGGGAATTTCACCCATACCCCTGCCTACATCCATGTCTCTTGCCAAGCATATAATCAGCATGTCTTTCACACTGTTGCCCATGGTGGGCATCCATTAGCCTAAGTCTGGTCATTCTAGTATCTGTTTTCTTGTCAATCAGCTCATCCAGTGAGTGGAGGCCTATCCTGGCTCCTCAGTGACAACTAGACTTGTCATTAAGGCTCTTCTTTTTTATAAACCCTCACCTTCCATCTTAGAATCAGTACTGGATTCTGGTTCTAAGGCAGAAGAGTGCTAAGGGCTAGGCAATGGGGGTGAAGTGACTTGCCCAGGGTCACACAGCTAAGAAGTGTCTGAGGCCAGATTTGAACCTAGGACCTCCCATCTCTGGGCCTGACTCTCAATCCAGTGAGCCACCCAGTTGCCCCCTCACTAAGGCTCTTCTAAAAGAAAGTGTTCTCTGCTTTGGTCCGCTGATATGCATTGATTCTTACAAGGGCACCCACTTCACTGACTGATCCATACCAGGTCTACTCTTGGCTAGGGATTGTTCCTAAATTTCATAGGCCATATTGTCCCCCAAGCTTGGGCCAAGTTGAGTATATGAATAGGGAGTTGAAAACTATGGTGGGAAAGCTGTGTACTGAGAACCATCTGAAATGGCCTGACATCCTTCCTCTGGTCTTGTTCTATCTGCATGGCAGACCAAGGTGGTGGGAGAGACAGAGAGTCAGAGACAGAGAAAGGGAGGGAGGGAGGAAGAGAGAGGGGGAGAGAGAAGGGGAGGGAGAGAGAGAGAGAGAGAGAGAGAGAGAGAGAGAGAGA
>NC_058136.1:59258525-59272455 GCF_016433145.1 Gracilinanus agilis | reverse complement strand
TTTAACATGGTTACATGATTCATGCTCCTACTTTCCCCTTCACCCCCCACACTCCCCCCACCCATGGCCGATGCACATTTCCACTGGTTTTAACATGTGTCATTGATCAAGACCTATTACCAAATTGTTGTTAGTTGCATTGGTTGTGTGTGTCCTTTTGAAATGTTGGGTACCCACCCATCCAAGGCAAACCTTTTCCCCCAGTGTATATACATCCTTACTTGGAGGATATATCTCTTTTGCTTCCTACATGTGAAAAGGATGATTACTCAAAGATGGTAACTCCCTTTACTGAGAATGAGACCATCCTGCAATCTCTCAGGGTGAGAGGAAAAGACAAACTGCCTTTCCTTATGGCCAAATGTTACGTCATAGATTCAAATAAGAAGTTGATGACTAAAGCCCTAACGGCTACCACCTTTGCTGAAATAGAGAGCAAAACATTCTCAGTAAGGACTGAGAACTCTCCTGTTGTCATTAAGAATAGAAAAGTCTGTCTGCATTCCACTATGGCTTGGGATAGTTGGGATAACTTGGGATAAATGCCACCTTCTTCTTAGGTCAAGTAAAAAATTGAACCTGAGCTATTTCTTTTCCCAAGATCACCACAAAGAACCTTTCCTGGGTGGAACCATGCCAATTTTTATTTTTATTTTGTTTCTCTTTTTTGACTTTAATTTTTTTCAATTACTTGTGGAAACAATCTTTTACATTTGTTTCTGACATTTTGTGATTTACATTCTCTCTGTCCCTCCTTCCTCAAAAGGGGGTAAAGGGCCCGTTATAGGTTATGCCAGTTATGCTCATCTGTGATCACACGCCTGATAGGCAGTCCAGTCTTCATAGGTAACCTGTTGTTAAATAGTACTTCATCAGGTGGACTTGACAAATGGTTATCGGACTACTGGTTACAAGCCTTATAAGTCCCTCGACTTGCTTAAGATACACATGAAATGGCTGCTTTCCCTGTCTACGGCCCATTGGGGATCAGTGACTCCAGGGCAATTTTTTACCTGTGGTCACAAAACTCCACCAGTCATTATCTTTAATCACACTGTAGGACTTATAGGAAAAGTTTCTACTAGCAACACGGGGTCATGGTGGCACAAGCGCCAGAAACGGGAAGAGACTTCATCCAGTGAAAATGCAGTTTCCATCCACCAACCTGTAAAAGAGCATGGAAGTGGAGTTCAATGTCTTTGGTGCCTTTCTTCTCTTTATAGGAGTTGCAGCTCTAGGGCAAACTGCTAGAAATCTTTCCCTAGAAATTGAGAGATTGGCCCAAGCCACAAGTGAGTCCAACACCTCTCTTCAAACTGAAGTCGATTCTTTAGCCTACCTGGTCCTACTAAATCCTCTGGTTCTAGACCTCATCAGTGCCTCTCAGGAAGGAGCTTATCCTATACAAACCAGTCATGCTGTTCTAATGTCAGAAATCAGGAAAAAGTTACTGGCAAAAAATCCTATTTATTGGCAGACTTGTGCTTTATCAATAAGTCGATCATGCTGGGAAATTTGTGCCTCCCTTTGCCTTAATTTTATTCATAACGGTCCTTTCTAATCCCCCCCCCCCATTTCACCCTTTCCCTCTCCAGCTTCCTAGCTTCTCTAGCTTGGCCCACTCCCACACTCCTTTTCTTGCTCACTAATCCAACCTTCTCTAGCTCACTTACCACTTCCTCCCATTTTTGGCTCCCTAGCCTCTCCCATATTACATAAAAAGATACATTGTTTCCCTGTCCGGACACCCCTGACCCCCTCTTACCCCACAAAATCCCCAACCTTCTCTGGAGAATGGTAGCCAGAGCACCCAGCCCCTTCCCCACTCCATATGATGCTGTCTCCTTCCTTCTTCATCTCTTTCCTTCCCTGTGTGGGGTAGAGATTCTCTCTGGGGAGGGTTCCAGAAGGAGCTGGGCTCAGAACAGAAGCACATAGTAGGCCCTTAAGGAAATGTGACTTGAGATTACACGCCTAACTCAGTGCCTCCTTCCCCTTTGTAGTTCAGAATCCTCATACTCGAAGCCCTCTGTCTCTTCTTCTGACTTTTCTCTAGGTAACTGCCTTCCTCCACTTCTCTCTTACCCATTATTTCCCCTCCTCCAGCTCATTCATTTCCCTTTTCTAGCTCACTTAGCCCCTCTTCATCATGTACCCCCCTCTCCAGTTCTTCTCCAGGTTCTTCATTTTGAGTCCTGGAGCCTTTGGGAACATACTACTGAAACGTATGGACCCCTATTCAGAAGTATGTTGTTAACTGCATTCAAGAAAACACATGGTTGCAAAGGAAACCCATTCTATTGAAATACAACTGGCAGAGTGAATATATACTTTCAAGCGAAAGGCCCCCTGATTTCCTGCCCATCTCAGGGCTCCTATCTAGCTTCACTGCCACTCTTCTCTCCCGTTTCTATCTCATTCTCACCTTCTTCCTTGTCCAGCTCACCACACCACTGCCCTAGCTCACTCTTACTCCTTCTTTGTCTCTTTCCTCCTCCTGCTCCTCTCGGTGAACTATGAGAACATTCCTGCTTCTGTTGCTTCCTGATCGCTCCCTACTTCCCCACTGAACTCACTATTCCCCGTTTCCCCTTTTCTGGAGCTCATTTATCTCCTACCTATCTCTTCTCCTCTTCATTTCTTTACCTGGACACTTCACTCAAGTTCACCAACTCCTTCCTATTCTAGTTCATTTTCTTCTTCCCTGGGATGTGCTAACTGTAAATGTTTAACAACCAGCTCCCCACAATGGTACAAATGACACATTTTCAAGTTGAATCTTTATTATAAACATTTTCTCTATCACTTTCTGGAGTCTAGAATTCAAGAAGGCAGTCAGTTAAGCCTCAATTTGTAGGGTAGCCCGTTTCTGAGATGTAAATACTCACACTGAATATTTAAGAACTGACTCTTGGGAGCTGTTTTGAGCAGGCTCCAATACCCTTCTCTAGCCCACTGCTTCCCTTCCTCCTTTCTTAGTCCTGGCTATCTGATCCTCCCCTTCTAACTCACTACTCCTTTCCTCCTCTCCTCCTTTCTCCAGGCCATTGCTGCCCACCTCCCACTTCTTCCTGCTCTAGCTCCTTCCTTTCCCCTAAATCATCTAACTTTCTACCTCTCCCCTCTGTAGGCGCACCCAACTGTCCAGAGTTCTCTTACACCTTGAAGGGTGGCATCACTATCTGCTGTTTTGTAGATTAGGTAGTCCATCTGCAGATGGGCTGATTTTCTACAATGGGCAGATGCCGATACATTTGTATATAGCTAATGTACAGCATACATAGTCTGTACATCGTCCCAGAGTTCTGCAGCTGGGCAATCTGGGAAGGAAAGGAGGCACGGGGATTCCCAAGGGGATGGGCTGGCTGGAGGTGAGGAGAGAGGAAAATCACAGTGGACCAATGGCAGAGAGCAAAACTTTTTACTCATCACTCCCCACCATGGACACTGGGCTCCAGCATGCTCCTGTTTCCCCCAGTAGACCACCCTCCCTCTTGATACTGTTCCCCAACTGGGCAGGGGATCCCTAGGTTCTCCCTCTCTAGTCCTACATCCTCAGAAGATAGAAAGTAGCCCTGAGACCCACCCGGATATCCTGCCCTTCTCTGCCATGACATTGGTCTGTCCTACTCCTTGGGGAATTTTGCCCTATACTTCTGTGCCCTCTATTTCCCCCGTTTCATGTGTGCCTAGAGTCCAAAAGGCAGTTGGTCATGGGAGACTGGAGCTAAGGTCAGGGTAGCTACAGAGATCTGGGAACCAGGCAGCCATGCCAGCACCCTCCAGGAGAGCAAATGTAGCCCACTTAGCTAGGTGAATTTGGCAAAGGTATGAGAAATGGATCCACGGGAAACAAGCTCTGGAAGCCGTGGGCTAAGAGGGGAGGAGAAAGAACATCCTGCCAAGTGCAGCCCACAGGTACACATGGCATGGCCACTTTTGAGATCACGGGGAGAGCTGGCATGGGGAATTAGCCCAGATAACAGGGCTAAGGACATGTTAGGAGCATGGGAGAAAGGAAGGGGAAGGGGGGGCACATCTCAGAAGCTCCTCACACTCAGAGTTGCTCCACAGTGGAAGGTGCTGCCAGTCTCTGGATGGAATGAGTTGAGAGAGGTGGATAAGCTTTATTCAGGAATGTGGCCGAGGGGATTGGAGGATCCCAGAGATTTACAACTGGAAAGGACCTTGGGGAGGATCTAGGCCCTTCTGCCTACAATTGCATTTGATTAGCCTGTTAAATTTGCAGAATAAGCACCATATTCTTTTCCCACAGGGTAATACAGTTTTAGTGCCAAAAGTTTCCTCCCAGCATTTCTCCAGTGTCAGTTACTGTTTCCCATGGCTTTGTGTTGCTCAACATTGTCTTGGTTTCTAGATTCCGAAGAACATTGGGATTAAGCTGATAAAACAAGGATGCATGCCCTGGAAGTAAGTAACCCTGCACAAGAACACATGGGAGCAGCCCTGAACACTCCCTGAGTCCCTGCACATAACACTTAGGTTGGTTTCTTTGGGCTTAGCAAAGTGACCTACTGGCCTATATTCCAAGATGCTGAGGAACATCTGTTGCTAGCCAGAAATTTCTCCCTTGCTGTCCAATCCCAGAGACCCCCAATCCTGTATGTCAGACTACTGTGAAACCTATAACCTTGTCCTCTCTAGGCTCCTCCCAGGTGTGTTATTGCTTTCTCTCTTTCAAAGGAAGTGAAATCACATTTGCTGCACTCACTGGGGCTCCCTGGTTTTTCAAGGCCAATGAGTATCATGCCTTCTGTGGCTCTTTGGTTTTAAGAGGAACAGTTAATATGTTCCTATCTGTTTTTTAGGGTCAGCCATAATTGAGGAAGCCGACTCCTAAAGCAGCGGGGGAAGATGGATTGGTTGGGGAGAGCCCCCAAAGGAAGACGACCAGTTATAAGATTATTGCTGTGACCTCCGCCCAAGAAATCAGGCCCTGAAGGATCTGGGTAGGAGAGAAGAGCTTCCCAAGGGTGAATGACAGGGCTTGACAGTTCACTGGATATGGGGAGAGACAAGACTTGTCAGTTACAGGGAAAAGATTAGAATGTAGGAAGACAAGAGAGCAAGGTGCAGGACAGAAGCTTGGGGATTAACTAGATTTTGATAGTGGAAGGAGGACGAGGAGCCAGCATAAGACAGGTGTGGTCAGAGACAAAGGAGGAAAACAGAGTCCAGGGCTTCACAAAGGAAGCACAGAAGCATTTGGATCTAAGGGTGTATGTTGTACAGGAGATTCTTAATCTGGGCCAGTTTGGACTAGGTAGCTTCTAAGAGGCCTTCCAAATGGGAGGCTCAGGTTCTGGGAGGTTATTTAGTGCCCTTGGTCTGGGCTGTTTTACAGGTGGTTAGTGGACTCAGTGGGAGTGAGAAAGTAGAGGCACCTGGTGTGGAATTTGCCAGTGAGGGGGAGGAGCATTGACGCTATATAAACTGAGGCTGGCTAAGCATTAAGGGCAGGTGTTTACTGGTTTGGTTTTTTGTTTTTTGAAGAGAGGCCTGAGCACATTTGTGGGCTAGGGTGAAGGGGACCCGATAGCTTGGAGTCAGGGGATGCCTGAGAAAGAGGTAATTTCTTTGTCTGCTTTGTCTTCTTTTTTGTTTCTGTGGTTTCTCTTTATTCATACACCCCCCCCCAAAAAAAACGGTTGGCTGGTTGAATAAACCTACCTTTTATAGACTGCGGAAATCAGGTCTTCTATGGAAACCTGATGACTTTGCAAATGTCTAGAAATTCTGCCATGATAAGAAAATGCAAAAGCATTTGTCAAAGTGTTGCTGAATTCAGAGAAGCTTTTGGTCGTTGATTTTCTTTCTTTTTAATAAATATTTGATTGACTTTTTGGTTTTCCTGCAGTCCTATCCCAATAGTTGCCATCTCCTCCCCCACACCCATGCTGAACCCTCCCCATGAGTAATAATGGAGAATAAGAATAGCTGCAGACCCCAAGGCTAGCAGCACAACTGACATTCCTTACCTGGCATCCTCTGCTCTTCTTTCTGATGACCTGTGGTCCATCCTTAGTCCCTGGATTTCATTTATGTCCCCGAATCTTTTGGTGCTAGCTTTCATCAACATCATGGTGGTCCTTGGATGTTAACATCCCACTTTCCTCACTCAGTCTCAGTTCATACAAGTCTTCCAATGTTTGGCAATTCTGAAGTCATCCTCATCATTTTCTTATTTTGGCTGAGGTCACCCAGGTCTGCAACCTAGGAGTCCCCTTGGACCCTTCCCTCTCGACCACTCCTCATATTCAGTTCAAAATCTCATCAATGTGACCCCCACAGCCCCTTTCCTCCACTCACACCACAGTCACCTTAGCTCAGACCCTCAACTATTCCAGCAATGTCCTAGAGCAGCATAGGCAAAGACATGGCATGTGTGCAGAGCTGGCACTTGGGAAGCCACCCCGTTCCCCCTCTTCCCAGTGCCCAAGGACATTTTTGCATGCCCCACCCCTCTGTCCAGCAGCCCAAAGCAAGCACTTTCCCCCTCAGCTCTCTCTGGTAATGCAGGGACTCACAGACAGCTTGAATTTGCCCTCTGGACACTCAAACTTGGAAAAGGCCCACCAACACTGTCCTAGAGAGTCTCCAAAAGCATCCAGCCTCTTTAATCCACCCTCCACTTTGCTGCCAAACTGAGAGTCAAAGGAGAATAGATTTAGGGACCTTAGAAATCTCCCTCATTTAGCAGATGAGGAAACTGAGGCTAAAGTCAAGTGACTTGCCCAGTGTCACACAGCTAGTTGGTGTCTTAAGACAGCATTTGAACTGAGGTCTTCCTGATTCCAAGTCATGTGACTCATGCACCAAAGCAGGTTGTCTCAGTCAGATGTGAAGCTGGCTCCCAGAACACAAGTCTGACTTTATTCTTTCCTGGTTCAAGAGCTTTTGCTGCTTTCGTTTTGCCTCCAGGATAAATTGCAAATTCCTGTTGGCATTTAAAGGCCTTTCAGGCTGACTGCACATCAATCCTTGGGCAGGCTCCATCACAGATGACCTGATTGGCTGTGGCTGTTCCTGTATGGCCCTCTCTCTACCCCACCACCACTTTGTTTCTTTGTACAAAGCATCCCCCACACCTGGAATACCCTTCCTCCTCATAGAATCCCACCTCTTAGAATTTTGCCTTCCCTTCAAGAGCCCTCTCAACTTCCTCAGGGTTAGTGCTGAGATTGATACTGGATCTGTCTTGTAGGTATGGCCAGGTTCTGTGGAACTCCTCAATAAAACTTAAATACCTTGGGGGCAAGGAGTGGCTCTTCTATGTTTTTGTACCCCTACCACCTAACCCAATTCCTTAGACTTAGCCAAGTTCATTAGATTGCACTCCTTGGAATTCCTCATATTCCTTGTCTAAGTGTCATAATTAATACTCTCATGTTTACATGCCACAATTTGTTGGGTGATTTATTCCCCCATCAATGGGCACCCACTTCATTTCCAGGTCTTTTTTCCTCCAGAAAGGGTTGCTATGGACATTTTGGCATATGCAGAGATTTGCTTTTCGTCTTTGTCCTTCTTGGGGCATAAATGGCCACTGTACATATTGGACACAGTAGCCAACACCTCTTTCCTTGTGAGGCCCGGTACTCTGTTTCCTCCTACCTCTCTGACCATTCCTGTCTTATGCCGCCTCCTCATCCTGCTGTTTTAATAGAGGTATTTCCCAGGGTTCTGACCTGGACTTTTTGCTCCTGTCTTCCTCTGTTATAAGCTGTTAATGATCTTTTCTATGTAACTTAATAAAGAAACCCATCTGTGTCCTACCCATCCACCCCTAACTCCAGTCCAGGATTTCTTACTGCCTCTTGGGTGTCTTGCAAGTACCACAAACTCAACATCTTCCCCCTCCCCCCAAACCTGTGCTTTCCCATAAGTCACAGATTTCCATTCATTCCCAAACTCCCAGTCACCCAGGTGTCAAACCATCTTGAACCCATGCCTGTTCAAGACAAGCCTTCCCCCACCCCACATCCAACGAGCTGCCAAGCCCTGTCATTTCAGTCTTGGAATGCTCTCTCCCACCCTTTGCCTTCCCTCCAGTGCCAATATAACCCGCCTCCTTCAGGGCCTCATTTCTTTTGGTGGAGGCCACAGTAATAATCTCATAACTGGTCATCTTCCCTTGACTCTCTCCTCAACCAATTCATCTTCCCCACAGCTTCTTTTAAAAAATTTACTTTGTTTTCAGTTAAAAATTTGTTTTCTCACTCCTGTTCCTCTTTCCCAGCCCCCCCCCCCCACCACCACCACATACACACTCGGTTTGGAGGGAGGGAGGCAAAATTCTTTCAACCAATATGTAGAATCATCAAGTAAAACAAATTCCCACATTGGCATGTCCAAAAGCCATATCTCAGCATGCCCTGGGAGGTAGCTGTTCTCCACCAGAGGTGAGGGACATGTTTTCTCACAGGCCTTCTGGAAGTGTCATTCTCTGTAATGGTCAGATTCTTAAGTCTTTCCAATATTGTTATTGCTGTATAAATGGTTCTCCTTTTTCTGCTCACTTGCTCTTCAGCTCATACACAACTCAGGTTTCTCTGAATCTGTTCCTCTGTCATTCCTTATGGCCCAATAACACTGCATTACATTCACAGTGGGCAGTTAGGTGGCACAGTGGATAGAAATCCCAGGTCTGGAGTCAGACTCATTTTCCTGGGTTCAAATCTAGCCTCAGACATTAGCTGTAGGGGCTTGGGCTAGTCATTTTGTCCAATTTGCCTCCGTTTCTTTATCTATAAAATAAGCTGGAAAAGGAAATGGCAAACTACTCTGGAATCTTTGTCAAGAAAACCCCAAATGGGGTCATGAAGAGTTGGACACGACTGGACAACACATTCATAATGGCATTATTTGTTCAGCCATTCCCCAAATCATTGCCCTCCTTTAGTTTCCAGTTTGGGGGGGGGGTTGTACATATGGGACTTCTCCTTTTCCTTGGATCTCTTTGGACCATACTAGTGGCATTACTGGGTCAAAGGGGATGAACAGGGGACAGCTGGGTGGCTCAGTGGATTGAGAGTCAGGTCCAGAGACAGGAGATCTGGGTTCAAATCTGGCCTCAGACACTTCCTAGCTATGTGACCCTGGGCAAGTCACTTAACCCCCATTGCCTAGCCCTTGTCACTCTTTTACCTTAGAACCAATAACCCAATATTGAGTCTAAGACAGAAGGTAAGATTAAAAAAAAGGTGGGGTGGGGGGAGATATGAACAGTCTAGCATCTTCTTGCACCACAGTTTCAAGCTGCTTTCCAAAGTGTCTCTCTGGACCAATAAACAGCTCTGCCAACAGCATACATTTTATATATCTTAGAAATTAACTTTTTTTTTTTTTTTTTTTTTTTTTTTTTTTTAATTTTTTTTTTTACTTTGAACCCTTAACTTCTGTGTATTGACTTATAGGTGGAAGAGTGGTAAGGGTAGGCAATGGGGGTCAAGTGACTTGCCCAGGGTCACACAGCTGGGAAGTGTCTGAGGCCGGATTTGAACCTAGGACCTCCCGTCTCTAGGCCTGGCTCTCAATCCACTGAGCTACCCAGCTGCCCCCAGAAATTAACTTTTATTAAAAAAACTTGCTGCAAAGTTTTTTCATCCAAGTGGCTTGTTTCCCTTCTGATTTTAGCTGCATTGGTCTTAACCTTTTCAATTTTGTATATAAAATTGTCCTTTTTTTTCTGTGATCTCTATCTTTAGTCACTAACTTCCCCATTCAAAGATCTTGCGGGTGTTCCTCTTGATTCCTTTCATTTGTTTATGATGTCATCTCTTGTGTCTAAACCTCATATCCATTTGGTGCTTATTTTGGTATACAACTTGACGCATTTATCTATACCTAGTATCTTCCAGACCATCTTCCAATTTTCCCAGCAATGTTTGTAGAACACTCTATCGGACGTAGCTAACCCAGCGCATAGTGCATTTGCTTCTTCTCTGTGTTGAGTACCTCATGTATTCCACTGATCAATCTCTCTATTGCTTAGCCAACACCAAGTCATTCTGACAATTATAGCATAGCGATTGTTTATAACACAGTTTGTTCTCTGGTATTTCTAGGTCCCCTTCCCCCACCTCCTTCCCACTTCATTTCACCTCTACTCTTTAAAGTGTCCATCTCTCATTCTTCCAGATGAATTTGATCATTATTTTTTTAGCTCTATAAAGTATTCCTTTAGTAGTTTAGTTGCTATGGCACCAAATAAGTTAAATTAATGTAGGTGATGTCCCTTTTATTATGTTGGCTTGGCATACCCATGAGCAATGAAATATTTCTCCAATTATTTGGGGCTCTCTCTATTTAGTGTTTTGCAGTTGTACTCCTGTATATATGTGTGTGTTGGAAGGTGGCCTTTTAAGGATTTTACACATTGTACAATTATTTCTTTCTCTTATTGCTAGGTTTTGCTGGGAATATATATATATATAAGCAATGGTTATTTATATGAATTTTCTAGCCTGCAGCTTTCCTGAAGTTATTGTTTCATTTAATTTGACTCTCTACGGTTCTCAAAAAAAACCATCATAGCAGAGTAACATTTTATTTGAAAATTTTGCATCAATGGTCATTAGGGATATTGTTCTATAGTTTTCTCTGGTTTTTACTTTTCTTGGTTTAGGTTTTCAAGACCATATTTGTAGCATAAAAGAAACTTCATAGGACTCTCGTTCTTCTTGGGTTTTTTCAAATACCATATGGAACAATGGAATTAATTGCTCTTTGAATATCTGATACAATTTCCTTATGAATCCATTTGATCCTAAAGCTGTTTTCCCAATGGAAGGTGTTTTATGGCTCATTTAATGTCTTTTTATAAATTGGGTTGTTTTCACTTTTCTATTGTTTTGGCCTTTTTAAATTTTTGTACGTATTCCTCCGTGTCAAAGAAAGTTGTCAGTTTATAGCAAAATGCTTGCCTTCTCAGCGAGGGGGAAAGGGAGGGAGGGGAACAATTTAGAATTAAAAAAAAATAAATACTAAAATGTTTACATGTAATTGGAAAAATATTTTAAAATATGAAAAAATAGGAATAATAAAGTTGGTTATGCTGGGCAAAAGTGTTCTAATAATTTCCTTTATTCTTCATTTGTTATGAATTCCCCTCTTTCTTTTTTGATGCTAGTAAATTGATTTTCCTCTCTTTATTTCTGTTCCTTTACAAATTAGCCCCTAGGTTTGTTTTAACAAAAGAAAATTCACTGAACCTGTTCCTAATCAAAGCAGTTGCTTGGCCAAAACCATTATACACGTGCTACAGAAATGGCTGGTGTGTATGCATCTCTGGGTGTTACTCCTATAATGGCACTGCTGACCTTTGACTGGATAGGATGTCCCAAAAGTCTTGGTCCAATTTTAATCTAGTAAAGTTTAAAATGGAACTAAGATTTTGAGGGCACCCTATTCATGGCATACATAAATGCTACATTTCTTGGTTGTCTGCTATCTTTTCAATGATACATTTTGGAAATTTTGTCAGGAAATGAAATGGAGTCTGCAGCGCTTATATTAATGTCACGTATGTCTTTGGGGCTTATGGTGGTTATATGACAAAATGCTGGTTCAAAGCTATTTCCCAGTGTTCCAAAGAACTCATGGGAAAGAACTATATACCATATCCAGTATTTGGTTTAGAAAACACTGGCCACAACTGCATCTTTTGCTTCTGGGTCTTGTTTGTCTAGTCCATTACACTTATCTGCTTTTCTTCAGCTGTATCAAAAAGCTTGGATGCTTTTACTGCTTTTTACAATATTATTTGAGATGTGCTCATGCTAAGTTCCCTCCATTATTATATTTCTTTTCGTGGTTCCCCTTGCAATGGATGAACTTTGATTATGGCTTAACCCCATGGCCATATATTGCTAAAAGTAAAGACTCAATTTATGGATTACTTTAAATGGCATTGTAATTTTTTTTAACACGTCGGACTGCCTTGATCATGAGTAACGCATGTCTCTCCAAATACTTGTCTTACAAAATGACAGTAACAGTGCTTTGTGGAGGCATTTATATTGCTCTTAAATGTGTCTCAGTCTCTTTCCAGACATTTTTATGCATCATAGATGATTTGGAAGGTTTCTCTGACCATCTCTACCTCCTGGATTTTATTCATCTATTTTATTTTTAATTTTGCTGGCACTTAAGTTGGTAAAATAGTTTCTAATAATTTTCTTCCTTTCATCTCCAGTTATTGAGAATTTTGCCTCATTTCCAATTTTGAATATGTGGTTCTCTCTCCCTCTTTCACTCTCTGTCTCGCTCTTTTTCACTCTTTTGCTCTTTTTCCACTTTTCCCCTCTCAATCTTTTTCTTTTTCAGTTTCTCTTCCTCTTGTTTCTCTTTCTCTCATTTCTCTTTCCCTATCACTTTCTATCTCTCCACTTCACTATCTCTATCCCTCTCTCTTTCGCTGGCTTTCCCCTTTATCTTTCTCTCTTGCTTCTCATTATCATTCTCCTAATTCTCTCTTCCCCATCTCTGTATCTCACAATTTCTCTCTGTTTCTCTCTATATATTTCTCTCTCATATTCCTTTTTAACTCTCTCCTACTGTTATTCTCTCACTCTTTCTTGCTTTTTCTATATATTTCATTTACTCCCTTTTTCTCATGCTGTCTGTCTCTTTTCCCCCCTATTTGCTATCATTCTTTCTGCCATCTCTCCTTATCTTTCTCTTTCCATTTGTATTTCTTTCTCATTCTCTCACACTTTCTTTCTCCCTCTATATCTATCTCTCTTTTTCTGCATCACTCTTATTCTTTCTCTTTCTCATACTTTCACTTGTTTTCTCATTCTTTGTCTCTCTTTCACTCTTTTTTTCTCCTTGTCTCCCTCTCTCTCTCTTTTTTGTGCCTAGCTCATATTTTTTGTCTATCTCATTCTTCTCTCACACTTTTTCTTTCCTCCCTCCTTTTTCTGTCTCTTTCTTTGCTTCTTTCTCCCTCATTTTGAACTGTTTCTTTCTCTACTCTCATTCTTTCTCTTACTTTTTTATTCTTTCTTTCTCTCTCTGTCTCCCACTTATTTTTTCTCTCTCTCCCTCCCTTTGTCTCTATTTCTCTGGCTCCCTCTCTCTTTCTTCCCCTCTCACTGTTTCCTCCTCTTATCTTTCTCACGTTGTCTTTTTCTCTTATCCTCTTGCTCTCCCCACTGCTCAATTTCTCTCAGTCTTTCTCTTTCCATCTCTGTCTACTTCCACTCTCTCTCATTTTTTCCTTCTCTGTTTCCCCATCTTTTTTGCCCTCTCTCACTCTCTTGCACCATCTTTCTCAATCTCTGTGTTGCTTCCTTTCTTTCTCTCACTTTCTGTCTCACTTTCTCTCCCAATTCTTTTCTTGATATATTTCTCACACTCTAAATATTTGGCAGGATTCCCTTGTAAACCCACTTGAACCTGCTGCTTTTTCCTTAGCTGAGAAAAAAGGTATGTACCGTTCTATTCTCATTCTGTCCCTAGGTTTCTCTTTCTCTATCTCATTCCCTCTCTTCCTTTGTCACTTTCTTAATTTCTCTTGCTGTCTCCCACTCTTTCTTCTTTCACTCTCCCTCTCACTGTCTCTATTCCTCATTCTCTTTCTTACTCTCTCCCGTTCTCTATTTCTCTTTCATTTACTTTCTTTCTCTCCTCCATCCTTTTTCACTCTCACCCTCTCTTCTCTTGCCCTGTCTCACTATTATTCTTTCTCTTCTTCTTTTGCTCTCTCACTCTATTTCTCTTTCCCCTTTTCTCTCATTCTCTCTCTACTTGATCTTCTTTCTGTCTCTCCTTTTTCTCTTGCTCCATCTTTCTCTTTCTCTGTCTTTGTCTTCTTCCTTTCATGGTCTCTCATTCTTTCTCCCTCTTCCATTCCCTTTTCCCTATTTCTAATTCTCTTTCTTCTCTTTTGCAATCTTTTTTCTCC
>NC_058136.1:59221885-59243556 GCF_016433145.1 Gracilinanus agilis | reverse complement strand
CTCTTTCTTTCTGCCTTCTCTATGTCTTTCCTCTCCTCTCTATCTCCTTTTTTCTGTCTCTTCCCTCCTTTCATCTCCCCTTCTCTTTGTTTTCTCCTTTCATTCACCTATCTTTTCTTCTCTGTCCTCTCCTCAACTTTGTTCTTTTATCTTGCCTTTTCTCTCTCCCTTCCCCTTCTTTATCTATCTCTTCTCTGCTTTATCTCTTACTCTTTAATCTCACCTTCCCTATCTCTGTCCCCTTCCTTTCTCTCCCCTTTTCTATCACTCCCCTTCAGTCTCTCCTTGCCTTTCGCTATCTCTTCTCTCTCTCTGTCCTCTTTCAGGTCCCCCTCTATCTACCTCTCTTTTTATCTCACCTTCTATCTTTCCCTTCTCATTTTCTCCTTTCCTCTTCTCACCTCTTGCCCCCTTTAAATCTTCTTCCATCTAATTCTGCCCTCATGTATCCCTTTTCTCTTCTAACTCTCCTTTCTTCCATCTATCTCTACTGCTCCTGTCCCCCTCCTCTCTCAATCTTCCCATTACTTTCTTCTATCAGCCCTCTTCCCCATTTCCTCTCCTTTGTCTCCTTTCCTTTCTTATATCCATTTCTCTATCTTCCCTTTACTCTTGTCTATCTCCTCTCCTCTTTCTCCCTTCCATTCTTTTTCTGCTCTCTCTCTCCCCCTCCAACTCTTTCTGTGTAGGGAAGAATTGTGCCTCATGTGGACTTTAGGTGTCCCAGGAGTCCAATCATTCTACCACCTCAGAGTCAAAGTCATCCCAATTGTGACCTGAAATTGTTGGTGTATTCTTTTACACTTTTAAGAGAGGCTTAGCCACCAGTTGGGACACCAATGGTTTCATGTCAAAGACTTTAACTGAAAGTAATGAACTGATACCAGCAAAAATTTGCTCCCCAGAATAACTATTCAGACAGATATTGCATTTATACCATTTCAAGTTAACTTATAGTAAACAGGCAATCAGCATTCTACTACTACAACTTAGCATAGAAAAGAATTATACAAAGCTACAGCAGGGTTATCAACCAAAGGAGAACAGAGAGAAGTATTTATAATAGGAATAGGATTGATGATTAGAATAAGAACATTCTGTACTCAAGGGCAAGAAACCAAATACATTTACAATTTGGAAAGCACTCTTTTTAGAAAGAATTTAGGGTTAGTTAAATCTCTAGTCCAAGGACAGCATGGAATGTTTACAACAGTGGGTGAAACCATTTGCTTTACTATTTGCAAAGGGCTTAGGGATTCACTAATATTAAACTACCCGGTAGTATGGACATTTCAACATGCTAGTCTATCAAGCTGTCACAAAATAATTGGAATCCTTTTTTTTCTCCAAGGGTACATTTTGCTCACCCTTATGAACCACAACCCTGGGGGGGGGGGGTTTCCAAACATCTCTCCTAGGGAATACTACAAGAACTTTCTGATTAATCGCTCTGCCTCAAGTTATTTCTCATTCCACTCATGTTCAAAGGAATCTTTCTAAACATATCTCTGACAATGTCAGCCCCTCACCCCTACATGGCCACCACTGGAACACTCATGGCTCACTGCTACCTAAAAGATCAAATAGAAATTACTCATTTTGGGTACCGATTCTCTTTGAAACCTACCTTTCCAATGTTCTGATCTTCATTGCTCCATTGACTCTTGGCACCCCAAGGAGGCCAGTACTGTTGGTGCAATCTCCAGGCTCTACAATTTCAATGGCATAGTCTTGAACTGTTCTCCCTCTCAAATTAGGTCCTCACACTGTCACCTTTAGGAAGTAGCCTTTACCTGACTCCCTCAGTACTGACACATTTCCCCCTTCTTTCTATTCCTAATCATTAGCACGTTATCAATTGATGAGAATTAACAGAATAAGTGTTTCCTGACTTCCAGAATACATTTCTGTTACTCTCTGAGAGAACATTATCCTCCCAGCATAGCACTTGCAACTGTTTCTTTAGGCTAACTCCACAGATAGCATCTATTGTCACCGTTCTTCCTTGGCCACATCTCTCAAACAAATCCCCTTCTCCCCACTCACACAGACACCACCCTGGTACAAGCTCATATTACGTCTCTTCTGGACAATAGCAATAGCCTTCTGCTTGTTCTCCCTACCTCAAATCAAGCCCCTGCTGACTCCCGAATAACTAAAAGATTCCATGCTCTCTCTTCTCAACTAGGGTCCTTCATCCCTTTCCATTCTGCTGACACTTGACACTGACCCATGGAGGCTGTAAACCAACAATGCTGGCCTCCTTGCTGTTCTTCACAAAGGATAGTCCATCTCCAGACTACATTGTCCATGGTTTTCTCCTTGGTAAAAGCCTGGTCTCTTCTCTCTCCCCAGGTCTGTGTCCTACCATTCCTGGCTTGCAACAAGTCTGAACCCATCCAGGACAACTCCGAGAGTCATGACAGAAAAAGCGATCTACCACCACAGAAGGAACTGTTGGAGTCCGAATGCAGATGGAAGCATGCCATTCTTCACTTTATTCCCTCCATTAATTTTTCTCTAGTACAAACAATATGTGTCTTTTTCACAACATGACAAAACGTGTACAACCTTTATCCTATTGCCTGCTATCCTGGGGAGGGATGGGAGAAAGGGAAAGAACATGGATCGCAAAACGTCAGAAAACGATTATTAAAAATTGTATCGAAATGTAAAAAATAAATTTTAAGTAAAAATAAGTTTTAAAGTCCCAACTAAAATACCACCAGAAGCAGCCTTTCTTTTACCATCCCTGCCAATGCTACTGCCTTTCCCTCTCATCCTTTTATCCTTTATATAGTGTCCACCTCCAATTAAGACTAAGAACTTTCCAAAGGCAATGATTCTTTTTGCACTTTTTTCTTTCCATAATATTTAGCACCAGGAAGAATTTATTGAATAAATATCCCTTAATTTGACCACAAAAACAATTAAGTACTTAGTGAATCAATGTTGGTTGACTTTATTTGATTTCCCTATTCATCTCTGAGGCATTATCTCATTCAAACTTAACACCAACTCTTATATCATAAGGAAATGTTTAATTAGCCAACCTCAACAGACAGCACAGACGGCACCTATTACCACATTTTAGCCTTTCTAGCTTCTCAATGTGTTATGTTTCTTCCTTGAGCACATCTCCTTCTCTCTACTCACATGAATCCCACTTTGATGCAATCTTATGTTACCTCTTTTCTGAACAACAGCAATAGACGTCTGCTTGTTCTCCCTATATGAAATTATTCTTCATTTTCAATTCACCTTCCAAAGGAATCTTCTGTAAACTGCTGTTTGCTCTTGTCAATCACCTACTGTATAAAAACCAGTGACATCCCTCTAACATGATGGCCTCTTTCATTCATTGACAAATTCCTCCCAAGGCCCAGGTCGCATAACCCCCTATTTCTGATTATCCAGACTTCAACAAAATGCCCCAGCTACCATCTCACTCTTGAACCTCCACTTCCCAGCCCCAGTGGCTGGGGCCTTGTGATGCTGGAAGATCCATCCACGTCGGTAGCCTCCTCACCCTGGAACATCCCTCCACCATGCTGGTCTCCTGCCATTTCTGAATTTCTCCACGGGTCTCCATTTTGAGGTCCAGCCCAGGTTGCATAACTTCGATTCCACTTCCAAAAGTGTATCCCTGAGTTTTCTAACTTCAACCCAATGCCTCAGTTGTAATCTTACACTTGAACTTCTTGCAGTGGCTGGAGCTTCCTGACACTGGAAAATCCATCCATTTCAATGGCCGCCTCACCCTAGAAAATCCCCCTACCACTTTGGCCTCCTTCTGCCCTTTTTGAAGTCCTCTAGAGTCTCCATTTCAGAGATAGGCCGAGGTCACACTACTTCCAACAGCATTCATGAATTTCAAGACTCCAATGCCAAACTAATCAACTCACCCTTGAACTTCATCTAGTGCCTGGGACTGCCTACTACTGGAACAACATTTCAGTGGCTTTCTCACATGGGAACATCATTCCAACATACTGGTCTCCTGTCATTTCTGAGCTCATCCAGGAGTCTCTATTTCAGGGACAGGCCAAGGTACTATGTCCTTGATTCCAATTCCAGAAGTGTTTCTGAATTTCCAAACTTTTAACCCAATGCCTCAGTTGTAGCTTCACCTTGGAACCTCTTCCAGTGGCAGGGGGACTTCTTCATGCTGGAACATCCATCCATTTGAGTGGCCTTCTCACCCTACCTTATTGGCCTCCTTCTACCATTTCTGACTTCCTCCAGGGGTCTCCATTTCAGGAACAGGCTCAAGTCATTTAACAGATTCTGATTCCACCAATGTTTCTGAATTTACAAACTTCAATAAAATGCCTCAGCTATAGTCTCACCATGGAACCTTGCTGCCAGTGCCTGAGGATTCCTCACACCAGAACATCCATCCACTTCAGGTGCTTTCTCATCTTAGTACATCCCTCTACCACGCTGGTCTCCTTTTTGCCATTTCTGAATTCCTCCATGGGTCTCCATTTCAGGGACCAGCCTGGGTTGTATAACTTTGATTCCACTTCCAACGGTGTATTTTAATTTCCAGACTTCAACCCACTGACTCAGTGGCAGCCTTGCCCTTGAACCAGTTCCAGTATCTCAGGCCTCCTCCTCTTCCTTGAAAATTCATCTACTTTGGTGGCCTTCTCACCCTGGAACATCCCTCCACCATGCTGGTCTCCTAATACCATTTCTGAATTCCTCCCTGGGTCTCCATTTCAAGGATAAGCCCAAGTTGCATAACCTTGATTCCATTTCCAATAGTGTTCTGAATTTCCAGGCTTCAACCCAATGCCTCGGGTGTAGCCTCATCCTTGAGCCTGTTCAATTAAGTATCTCAGGCCTCCTCATGCAGGAACATCCACTTTGGGGGCCTTTTCAACCTGGAACATCCCTCCACCATGGTTGGTCTCCTTCTACCGTTTCTGAGTTCATCCAGGGGATCTCCATTTTAGGGACAAACCAAGGTCACATACTCTTGATTCCAATTCCATGAGTGTTTCTGAATTTCCAGACTTCAACACCATGTCTCAGCTGCAGTCCACTCTTGAACTTCTTTCAGTCCCTGGAGCCGCCTTCCTACGCTGGAACATCCATCCATTTTTGTGGCCTTCTTATACTGGAACATCTCTTTACCGTGGTCTCCTTCTACCATTTCTGAGTTCATCCAGGGGTCTCCATTTCAGGGGCAGGTCAGGGTCCTATGTGTTTGATTCCAATACCAACAAGTGTTTCTGA
The DNA here is from genome assembly GCF_016433145.1 of Gracilinanus agilis. Lineage (NCBI taxonomy): Eukaryota > Metazoa > Chordata > Mammalia > Didelphimorphia > Didelphidae > Gracilinanus > Gracilinanus agilis. Next base: position 59,238,312 of record NC_058136.1, on the reverse strand, counting down.
ATTTCCAGACTTCAACACCATGTCTCAGCTGCAGTCCATCCTTGAACTTCTTCCAGTCCCTGGAGCCGCCTTCTTACACTGAAATATCCATCTATTTCTGTGGCCTTCTCACACTGGGACATCCCTTTACCATAGTCTCCTTCTACCATTTCTGAGTTCATCAGAGGTCTTCATTTCAGGGACAGGCCAAGGTCACATAACAAAGATTCCAATTCCAGCAGTGTTTATGAATTAACAGACTTCAACACAATGTCTCAGGTGTAGTCCAGCCTTGAACTTCTTTCAGTACCTAGGGATTCCTCATGCTCTAAAATCCATCCAATTCAAGGGCCTTCTCACCCTGGAACATCCTTCAACCATGCTGGCTTACATCTGCCATTTTTAAGGTCCTTCGAGGGTCTCTCTTTCAGGAACAGGCTGATGTATCATTACCTTGATTCCACTTCCAACAGCATTCACTAATTTCAACACTTCAAGCCAATGCTTCAGCTGTAGCCTCACCTTGGAACATCTTCCAGTGTCTGAGGCCTCCTCACACTGGAATATCCATCCACTTCAAGGGCCTTCTCACCCTAGAACACTTCTCTACCATGCAGGGGTCTCCATTTCAGAGATGGGCACAAGTGACATGACCTTGATTCCAATTTCAGCAACTTATCTTAATTTCCAGACTTCAACTCAATGCTTCAGCTGTCGTCTCACCTTGGAGACTTTCCCCAGTGCCAGAGGACTCCTCACACCAGAACATCCATCCACTTCATCCTGAAAACTCCATCTACAATTTTGGAGGTCTTCCAGGGGTCTCCATTTCAATGATGGGTCCAGATTCCACAACCTTGGTTCCACTTCCAACAACATAGCTGAATTTCCAGATTTCAACCCAATGCTTCAGCTGTAGTCTCACCCTTATTCTTCCAGTGCCTCAGGCCTCCTCACACTGGAATATCCATCCACTTCAAGGGCCTTCTCACCCTAGAACATTTCTCTACCATGCAGGGGTCTCCATTTCAGAGATGGGCACAAGTGACATGACCTTGATTCCAATTTCAGCAACTTATCTTAATTTCCAGACTTCAACTCAATGCTTCAGCTGTCGTCTCACCTTGGAGCCTTTCCCCAGTATCAGAGGACTCCTCACACCAGAACATCCATCCACTTCATCCTGAAAACTCCCTCTACAATTCTGGAGGTCTTCCAGGGGTCTCCATTTCAGTGATGGGTCCAGATTCCACAACCTTGGTTCCACTTCCAACAACATAGCTGAATTTCCAGATTTCAACCCAATGCTTCAGCTGTAGTCTCACCCTTATTCTTCCAGGCCTCCTCACACTGGAACTTCTATTCACTTCAGTGGCCTGCTTGACCTGGAACATCCCTCCACCATGTTAGCCTCCTGCCATTTCTGAGGTCCTCCAGGGGGTCTCATTTTCAGGAATGGGTACAGGTTACTTAACCTTGATTCCACTATCGACACTGTTAATGAATTTCCAAACTTCAACACAATCCTGAACTTGTGGTCTCATCTTAGTCTTCCCCTCCAGACTTCAATACAATGCCTTAGTAGTAGTTTATCCTTCAGCCTCTTCCAGCGCCTCAGGCCATGTGTGCTGGAATATCCATCCACTTTGGTGGCCCTTGTGACCATGGACCCTCTACCATGCTGATTTCTGAGTTCCTCTAAGGGTATCCATTTCAGGGATGATCCCAGGTCGCATTACCTTCTGTATCATTTGTAACTGTTTACTCAGTCTAACTATACAAATAACATCTATTGCCACATTTTATCCTTGTTTTCTTCCTAAATACATGGCCAATTATTGCCTTAGGAAAATTTACATTACATAAATTCTAACTTACCCAAAGAATTCTGAAAGAAAACCATATCCCCCCAAATACCTATGTTAACTCACCTCTACAGCACTATATTCTCTCTTTCCATTCCTGCCCTTCAGCTCAGTGCTTATCAGCCTCCCATAAACCCACCAAAAAAAACCCACAACCGTCTAATTGAAAGCAGAAGAACAGATCTGGGACCTCCACCACTGGTGCAGGGTCTTGAGAGCTCCAGCACCAAGAGGGGAGAATTTTGCCCCACTCTGCTCAACTGTCTACTTGTACCAACATCCATGTGTGTCTTCCATCTTTTAGTGTTGGAGCATCCCATGCTGCTGTCCTCCTATTGCTGCTTGTTGCTTCCATTCTCCTGTCTGTCCCCCACATTCTTCAGCTCCAGGATTTTTCCTTTTTCCCCATTTTCATCTTCTTGTTCTCTTTTCTCTGTCTCTGCCCCACCCATGTCCTTAAACTGTGTGCCAGCCTCCTCCCTCAACACAGGTGCACAACTCCATCCCCCCTCCCTCTGTTCCCCATGTCCAGGGACAAACTCACATTACATAAGAATCGCAGAAAGGTCCGTTTGCCCCCAGTAAGAACTGTCTGCATATTATTTCTTCTTATGTCACAGCTCTCAGGCACATTCCTCTTCCCTCTACCCTAGCAGACACCACCTCATTATGTCTCTTCTGGACAACCACAGGAGCCTTCTGCTTCCTCTCCCTATTTCAAAACACTTCCCACTCCAATCCTTTCCCCATTCACCAAACAAAGATCTTCCTAATGTCTGGCCATGTTATTCTATAAACACAAGTGGATCCCTCTTACCTACAATCTCAAACACAAAATATACTTTGCCTATTAATGCTCTCTCCAACTTGTCTTAACATTTTCAACCTTCTTAAACCTCCATAGTCTCTCTGGTCCAACAAGCCTGGCCTTCCTTGGTGTTGCTCCCAAAGGCCATTCTATCTCCAGACTTTACTTTTTCCATGGCTTTCTCCATCCTTGGACCGATCTCTTTGTCTGGGCAACTGTCCCAGCATTCCTAGCATGCTTCAAGTCTCAGTCAAAATATCACCTTCCAAAAGAAGTCTTTCCCCATCCCTCATCAATACTAATGTCTCCCATTCCCTTCCATTTGGAGAGTATGGGGTGTTCAAGCAGAACTAGCACCTCTGGTATGAGGGCTTGCTGAGCCTTTTTCAGGGCTGCTCATCTACCTTTGGTGTCTACCTGTTACCCAGCTCTCACCTGTGGCTCCAAAAAGCTTTAGTATGTATAGCAGCCATATCTCAGTAGACAGGCAAAATCAGGTTTAAGGTAACCAAAAGGACTCAAACCCATCAATAAGTTAAGTTATCCCAAACATGTGAAAACTTCCCCTGTTCAAATGGGCAGATTAGAACAATTTGTTCTAATGGCCATGAAGTCAGCTTAAACAGGTGCTATGGAGCACTCAGAGCTTGGTCAGACATCAAAGACACCAGAGTCATCCACTGCATCCTAGGCCATCACCAGTTGTCCTGACTTTCTTCTTGCCACTGGACTTTGATGACTCTGGAAAGAGATGGAGGCAGACAAACCTGCACAGCTCTGCCTCACTTAAATCCAATTCAGGCTCAAGTCAAGACATCAACCCACAATGTTTTATACTCTTCAAAAACAAAAGATGAACAACAACTGTGATGCGGAGCAGCCAGCAACTGTGACGCGGAGCAGCCAGCAACTGTGACGCGGAGCAGCCAGCAACTGTGACGCGGAGCAGCCACCAACTGTGACGCGGAGCAGCCACCAACTGTGACACGGAGCAGCCACCAACTGTGACGCAAATATGTAATACTCTACATGCCCATAATGCTCTTTCCAACCTATACCCCATCTTACCCTTCCGATATTTATACACTTACAATGCTCCTTGGTCTCTCTGATCCAACAAGGCTAGCCTCCTTGGTCTTCCTCTCAAAAGCCACTTCATCAACAGACACTACATTTTCCATGATAGTCCCTGTCAATTATTATTGGATTGGTCTTTCTATCCCAGATTTCCTGGCTTGCATCAATGCTCAGCTAAAATATCACCTTCTGGAAGAAGTCTGTCCTTGTTTCCCTCACTAACGCTGTTCCCTCTCAGATTACCTCCCACTTACACTATGGATGTGCTGAGTGTTCATTGTAATTAACAATGTGAGTTCCTCAAAGGTAGGGACTCTTTCGGTCCTCTGATTTCATTACATTGCCTATGCCCTGTCAACTTGTAATCTCAGTAGGACCTCCATAATGTTAAACTGGAAAAAACACACAACTCTTAGTCAGAAAAACCATGTCTTCAATCAGGAGAGGGACAGTGTTCAGCATTCGGCTGCCACGCGGTCACCTGCCCCAAACCACACAGAGCGGAAGGCCCTGGCACTCAGCTCTGTGTGGTTTTGAGCGCGTGACTCTGTGTGGTGGCCGAATATTGAACACTATCCCTCTCCTGATTAAAGACGTGGTTTTTCTGACTATTTAATAGTTCTGTGTGTTTTTTCCAGTTTAACAGCCCTAATAAGTACTTATTGGATTAAAGTTTCTTGATTTGGCTTGTTGATTTCCCCTGTTCTTGTCTGAAACAACATCATCCTCTCAGGCAACCTCTATAATTTTTGCAACTGTTTACTCAGTCTAACTCTACATAAAGCATCTATTGCCATATTTTATCCTATCTTCCTAATTTATCTTGCTTCTTCCTTGACCACATCTCTGACATGTATCTTATCAACACTCACACAGATACCACTCTGGGACAAGCTTTCATTATCTCTCTTCTGGACAAGAGCAAAAGCTTCCTATTTCTTCTCCCTATCTCAAATCATTCCCCACTCCAATGTATTTTCCATTCACCTGCCAAAGGAATCTCTAAAGTTCAGGTTTGACCTTATCTCTGCCCTTCTCTACAAATACCAGTGCCTCCCTATTATTAACTAAAAGATCAAATATAAAACACACTCTTTGGTTATTAAAGTCTCCTTCATACTTTTCCATTGTTAGGATAATTTAGACTCATGAAGTCTTTGAACCAACAGCACTGGCCTCCTTGCTCTTTTTTTAAAAGAATCTCCAGATTCTATATTCTCTCCTTGGTTGAGTCTCAGACTATTCTCTTTCTCCATGTCTGTGTCCTAGCTTTCCTGACTTGTATCTAGTCTCAGCTAAAATACCACCTTCTGGAAGCAGCCTTTCCATTCACCCCTCAATCCCAGTGCCTTGCCCTCTGAGATGACCTTCCATTTGCCCTGTTATTCTCTGAGACATCATCCTCCCAGGCAACCTCATGACAACTTCATAGCATTTGCAATTGTTTACTCATTCTGACTCTACATGTAGTATCTATTGCTATATTTTTTCCTGTCTTTTCAATGTATCTTATTTCTTCCTTGACCACATCCCTTAGATGCATCCCTTTCTCTCCACTGAGAACAGAAATTGCCCTTGCCTTCCTTTGCATAGCACATGGCCCAGAACAGAGAAAGCTCTAAATCAATGCTAGTTCACTTAACGTTTCTTTCCTTTCCTGCTCCAAGTCTTTATTCTACCATCACATCTCTCTTAACACTCCATCTATACATTCTATATTTTTCATGGCTTTCCCCATCACCTACTCTTGGATGGATCTCATTGTCTGAGACACTGGCCTAGCATTCCTGGCTTACTTCGAGTCTCAGCAAAAATATCACCTTCTGCAAGAAGCTTTTCTCTGTACCCAAAAATACTAATATATTTCCTACTCACATTACTTTCCATTTAGCCTACAAATGTGCTAAGTTCCCATCTTAGCTTGCATGGTGTCCCTCTCCAGTTACAAATAATGGCATCTCCTCAAAGGTGGGACTTTTCCATCCTTCTTTGTTTGCACATTACTTAGATTTCCTGTCACCTAAAAGTACTTATTGAATCACTGTGGGGTGACCAGACATTTCTTTCCCTGAGGACTGTATTCTCTGAGGCAACACTATCACACTATTCAACCTCAGAGCCACTTTCCATATCATGTGGAGAAGTTTAATCAGCCTACCTTAACATGTGGCATCTGTTGGCACACTTTAGCCTTTCTTCCTAAAGCACATCTCTCAGTCACATCCCCTTTTCTCCACTCACACAGACACCCAGGGCCAGCCTTCATTTCCTCTCTTCTGGACAATAGCTAAGTCCTTCTACTTCTCCCTATCACAAATAGCTTCCCACTCCAATCCCCTTTCTGTTCACCTGACAAAAAGGGATTTTCCTAAGGCTCATGTCTGACTATCTTACTCTATAATTACAAGTGACTCCCTATTACCTACCCAATCAAATAGAAAGAACTTCCTCCGACCTAACCCCCACCTTAGTAAACATTACATTCTGCTATGGTCTCTCAGATCCAACAAAGAGGGCTTCCCTTCGAGGTCCTCCCAAGAGATCCTCTACATTTCCCAATTAGATGGATGGATGACCTCAGTAACTCCGATCAAAACAATAACTGATTACAATTACAGAGAACTCGTGATGAAACCTGCCGCCTACCTACTAATAGAGGTGATGGGCTTAAAGCACAAATTGAGAAAGATTTTTTTTTGACATGGCCAATGTAGAAAATTGCTTTTGCCTGACTATATACGTTTGAAAGAGGGGAGAAAGAAAAGGCAGATTTTTGTTTAAAAATAAAATAAAATTTAATTTAAAAAATGGTTGCTGATTTAACCTGTTGAATTCCTCTCTCATACACCACATAGCCAGCCAATCTGTTATCAGTTCTGCTCATTTCTATCTTCACTACATGTCTCATTCATATGTGTATATACACAAGCATATATGTATACATATATAGACAAATGCAAATGCATGTGTATGTAAACATACATGTCCACTCACATGGCCACCACCCTGGGGCCATTCTGCATCTTTATGCATAAAGTATAAAATACTTTAACTATTGCAATTGTATTCTACTCAATCTCTCTACTTCCAGCATTTAATAATCAGATTGTTTTGATTGTTTGTTACTTCAATGGGCCCTTTATAGGCCTAGACCAGCGGTTCCCAAACTTTTTTGGCCTGCCGCCCCCTTTCCAGAAAAAATCTTCCTTAGCCCCCTGGAAATTAATTTTTTTAAATTTTAATAGCAATGAATGTGGCCATCACCGGTCCCCTGGATCGCTGCAGCACCCACCAGGGGGCGGTGGCACCCACTTTGGGAATCACTGCTCTAGACAAAGATAAAAGAGTTAACAACTGGAATATCATCTTGGTACATTTAGATATGAACAAGAATTCAATGATTACCGAATAGAAACATTAAGAGTCCACATATTTTACTCCTTCCCCCCGCACCTTTACAAAAATTCCCCATATGCCACAATGTAGGGAGTCCAGAAATAAGGCAGAAAAGCAGCAATATTAAATACTTCCTTTACAGGCATAAACATAACAACAATTATAATGGATAAAGGAAATTTCAGTAAAAGAATTTAGATTTACATTGAGACTAAATAATGTTATTCTAAAGAACTGTTTATGTAAAAATGAATAAGAAATAATCAATAATTTTACCAACCAAAGGAGAACATTGTAATGACCCACTCAAAATTCTAGGGAGGGGCCAAGGCAGTTCTTTTCATCCCTCAACATATTCATCAACAAGAGAAAAAAGCAAATAATTCCTTGAACACATGATTAGAAAACAAGGCAGTACAGTATAAACACAAAAACAGCATTCTGACAAATTTCAGAACTAGGTCAACAAAATCAAAGACAAAAAATCACCATTTTTACAAGATTAATAAAATGTGCAAACCATTAGCTAATTCGACCCCAAAAAAGAGGAAAAACAAATTATCAATAAAAATGTAATAAAGGATATTTACAATAAACAAAGAAATTATCAGAAATATTGTCAACCACTAATGCCAACAAAACTAAATCCAAAAGTAAATGGATAATTTGGGAAAACATAACCTAGATTAACAGAATAAGAAATAGCAAATTTAAACAACCTAACCACAGAAAATTACATGAACAAGCTAAAAACAAATTTTCAAAGAAAAATCCTCAATCCGAGATAGTCTCATAACTTAATTATACTGAACATTTAAATAATGATTAACTCTCATATTAAATGTTTTTGGGGGAGGCATAAAAATAAAGATACACACATTTGTTACAATTCTATGAGACAAATATGGTCATGATACTCAAACCAGAGAAAAAAAGAAAGCAAATTAAAGAGGACAGCTGGGTGGTTCAGTGGATAGACAGGAGGTCCTGAGTTCAAATGTGACCTCAGACACTGCCTAGCTGTATGTGACCCTAGGCAAGTGACTTAACTCCCACTGCCAAGCCCTCACCCCTCTTCTACCTTAGAACCAATACATAGTATTGATTCTAAGGCAGAAGGTAAAGGATTTTTTAAAAAAGAAAGCAAATTAAAAGCCAATATCACTAATAAATATTTTTGCAAAAATACCTTATGACATATTAACAAAGAGGTGACTACAACATATTCAAAATATTAACTGTGACCACATTGAATTTATGCCAGGAATGTAGGGATAGTTCAATATGAAGAATTCTATAACATAACAGATCATACAAGTAACAAAAACACTAAAAATTACCCAATTTTATAAGAAGATCTAGAGAAAGCCTTTGACAAGATACAGAACACATTTTAGTTAGCATTAAAAAGCAAAGCCATAAATGGATCTTTTTAAACATGACACACAAATTAGCTCTATCTAAAATGAAGAACTAGCATTATTTACAATGAAGAAATACTAGTAAGCCTTTGCAGTAAGCCTGGGGCATGCAAGCCAGTTATCCAGGATATCACTTGTTACAGTTCTAGAAGTTTTAGCTACAGCAATAAGACAAGAAATAGAAATTGAAGGCATATACAGAAACAAAGAAGAAACAGAATTATCTATCTGCGGATGATGTGACGCCTTATTTAAACAATCAAAACAACCAGTAACCTCAGCAAGAGACAGAAAAAGAAATGCCATTCAAAATGATTATAAAATATTTAAATATCTTGGAGTTAACTAAGGTCAAGACAAGTTCATTGATTGCACAGATGTCAATACAAAAAACATTCTTTACAGCAATAAAGGAAGACAAATAATTGGAGAGATGCTCCTTGTTTGTGGTTGGGCTACACCCATGTAAAATAATGCCGCTAAAGTAGCACACGGACTTAGTGCCGTGCCAATTAGACTCCCAAGGAGTTCCTTGATAGAACTAGATAAAATAATAATGAAGTTCTTAGGCAGGAGCAAGAAGGTCGAGAATCTCAAGGGGAAAAAAGGAGGAATGAAGAGAGGTCTATGATTTCCAGATGTCAAAGAATACTAAAAAGCCGTAATTACCAAAACTATTTGGATTCTGTTTTTAAAAATTACATTGCTCAGTGGAACAAACTAGGAAAGCACGACCCAGAAGCAAGTGAACTAGTTAGTGTTCTAAAAGGACACCAGCTATGGGAAGAAGGATTCTGTATTTGACATAATCTTTTGTGAACTTTGGAAAAGTTTGGCAAAAGTTAGTATAAGGCAGAACCCAAACAAAAGACAGGACCTCGCCTTTTTAGACAAAGTTCTATTGCTCCTCCCTTCCACCTGAATTCTGAACGTGATAACACTTGATTTGCCATCTGTAACCTATTTATTCATGTGTGTGTTTGAGTGGATTCCTTGCACACATACATTCCTCCTTGCATACATACATACATATATGTATATATGGAAACGGAACGTCTGGTATGTTTTTTAGCAACCTTTTTTTTAAAATTAAAATTGTTGTGCTTCAGAGGTAGGAGAAAGAGATTTGTTTTTAAAATTGAACACATCTTTTTAAGAGAAATGAATGACTCTTTTCCAGATTAAATAACTAATATCACAGTTAATAACAAAAAACTTTACTTTTCTTATATCTAATAAAAACTGCTTTAAAATATTTGCTGAGAGGATCAGGGACAAAAATCCATAAAGCTGGGCACTGAAAAATGTAGTAAGTTAGCAAAAAGCAAAAAAAAAAATTTTGAATACTACAATTCAGATTCTTTTCAATTTAACCATTTAAAGAATAATTAGAGTACACCAAGCCAAGATGATTATGTAGTCTTCATCTATCTAATTAACACTTTGTGCTAAGACAGGGTTTATGTGTTTGTATTTGTATTTTGTATATTTGTATTATATATTATATAATTTACATTATGTATAACATGTATATTATGTATGTATAAAAACAGAAACTATCCAAATAAACAAAATAAGAAATAGACTCTTTAAATAACCTAAAGTCAGAAAAAGAAATTAAACAAGTCATAAGTAAAAATTCCAAAGAAAAAAACAGAACCAGAAGAATTTAAAAGTGAATTATATCAGAGGGAAGCTAGGTGGCTAAGTGGATATGAAACCAGGACTGCAGATAGGAGGTTCTGGGTCCAAATCTGACCTCAGACATTTCCTAGCTGTGTGACCCTGGGCAAGTCACTTACCCCAGTTTCCTCGTCAGTAAAATTAGCTGGAGAAGGAAATGGTAAACCACTCTAGTACCTCTGCCAAGAAAATCAGGACTGAAACAACTGAACAAACAATAAAAATCCCCAATGAACAATGACACAAAAATTTTAAATAAAATATTAATGAGTAGGCTACAAGACCACATTGAATAGATTATGAGAAATGCAGTGTTGGTTCAACATAATGATAAATAATATTAATGATGTGAATATTTTTAAACCATATGATTACATCAACAAATGCTGAAAAAGCTTTTGACAAAAAGCTGCATCCTCTATACTAAAAACTCTAACAGGAATAAATGAAATTTTTCTTGATATAGTAACTAGTATCTCTCTGAATCTAAGAGTAAACATCAGGGATAAAGCAAGGCAGCCAATTTTCACCCCAACTATTTAACATAGCTCTAGCCATAGCAATAAAACAAGAACAAGAAAGCATGGGAATGGCAAGCACAGGCAAAGAGAAAATAAAATCATTGCTTTTTGTGGATGACATGATTTACGAGGAAAACATTCAACCAAAAATGAATTAAAACAATTAATCAGTTCAGCAAAGTTTCTGGACAGAGAATAGAGCCACATAAATCCTCAGCATTCCTGGATATCGCATCAAAATCCAGCAGGACCAACAATATAAACTCATTCAACCTAACTCCAGAAGCTACAAAATTCGTGGGAGTCTGTCTATCTACCCAAAAGCAAATAAGAATTCGATGAACCCAATTACAAACACTGCAGAAATAGAGACAGAAACATTCATTGAGCATGAGAAGGTTGATCGGATGTTTCTGAGCCCACAACACTACCTAACTTTATTTGCTTATTCAGGGCTGTTGCAATCAAACACCCCAAGGATTACTATATAGAGACAGAAAAAGTAATGATGAAATATAGAGGGACAAAAGGTCAAGACTCTCAAGCATAATCGTTTTTTTTAAAGTGGAAAGGAAAAGGGCCTGGCAGTACCAATCTACTACAAAACAGTAATCTTTACAATTTGGTATTGGTTAAAAAAGAGAGATAGAGATCACTCAGTGGAACAAACCAGGAATACAACATATAAAAACAGTCAAATGGGAGATCTTAGTGTTTGATAAACCCAAATATCCCAGTTCCTGGGGAAAGAACTCACTATTTGACAAGAATTGCTTAAAAAAAAAAAACAGGAAGCATTCTGCCAGAAAAAAGGTTTAGACCAATACTTTGCATCATATTCCAAGATGAACTCCAAATGGACGCATAAAATGTCACATCATAAACAAATTAGAGGAACGAGGAAGAAATTACCTTTTAAATATATGAATAGGGAAGCGTTCATGACCAAAGAAATGCTAGAGAAAATCACACAAGTTAAAATGGACAATTTTAATCATACAAAATTTTAAATGTTTTTGCACAAAAATAATAACATAAAAATTAGAAGAATGGCAGGTAACTTGATAAAAAATTTTCAACAAGTTTCTCTCATTAAGGTCTCATTTCCAACATAAAGGATGTCCCCAAAATCTTAGTGCAATTTTAAACTATCCAATCTTATTAACTTAAGAGGACTTATTTATGGTTATTTATATTCTTTTTAAACGTATGAGGAACTAATTCAAATTTAAAAAACTAAGAGCCATTCCCCAATAGATAAATGGTCAAAGGATAAATGAATCAGCAATTTTCAAGTTAAGAAATTCAAGCTCTCAACAACCACATGAAAAGATGCTCTAAATCACTAATAATTCGAGAAATGCAAATTTAAGAAAATTGTGAGGCTTTATACCTCACACTCGTCCAACTAGCAAAGATGACAAAAAGAGGGAAATAGCAAATGTTGAAGGCATTGTGAAAAAATAGGTACACTATACATGGTTGGTGTAGCTGTGAATTGGTGCAGCCATCCTCAAAAGCAATTTGGAACTTTGCCCCCAAAGTTACAAAACTGTTCATATCCTTTGAGCTAGCCATAACACTACTAAGGCCATACCCCAAAGAAATCAAAGAAAGAAGAAAAGGATTCATACATACCAAAGTATTTATAGTAGCTCTTATCACAGTAGCCCAAAATTGGAAATTTAGGAGCTATCCTCCTATTGGGAAATGGCTAACCAAATTGTGGTAGATGAATATAGTGTAATATTATTGCACCAGAAATAAGGAAATGAGCCATTTCCAAGATCTTCATGAATTGAGGCAAAAATAAGTGAGCAAAGCATTTATACAGTGATAACATAATAGAAAAAATAATTTAAAAAGGCATTAGAACTCTGATCCATGCAGTGATAAACAATTCCCAAAGAACTGAAGATGAAACATGCCACTTACCTCCTGCCAGAGGGATGATGGACTTAAAAGGCAGAGAAAAACACATGTTTACAGAAACAGTCAATAAGAGAATTCATTTTATTGGACTATGCATGTTATTGGTGAAGATTTTATTTTTTGTTTTGGTGGTGGTGGTGAGTGCTTGACAGAGGGAAGGCCAGATTATAAGTGCATATAAAAAGAAATAATTTTTTTTAATGTTTAAACCTCAGGAGCAGGTATAAGCAGAAATTATAGCAGCACATGGGTGTGCCTATGTGTTGTGGGGAGGACCAAACTGTCCTAAAATGTTTTCTTAATATTTCATAATACGTAATCATTGATTCATAATTCCTGAAAGTGTATTTTAAATATATATTTTCCAGTTAGTATCAAATAACTGAGTACTAGATACTCTCTTGAAAAAGAAGCATAATGGAAGATGGCGTATTATGCTGAAATTTTGAACTGAGACTTTTCCAGCACTTGTGGAATCAATGATGCAAATTCATTTTTAATAAAGATTTCTTATTAGAGGCCATCTGTGGTATGTTTCTTCTTCTCCCCTATTTTATGTCTCCAAATGGCTCAGCAACATCCTCTATTCTCCCCTCCTTTGCTCAGTCTCTGTCAAAGAAGCAGTCCTTCTCCTCAACTTGAACCCTCCCACTTCCTATAGAAGTTTGGCACCCTCAGCCTCAATTATCCCCTTTCTGTCTCTCTCAAATTTGAAATGTCTTTCTCCATAATTTCTTTATATTTTGGCATAATCTGTATACTCGATCCCAAAAGAGCTAAAAAGCAGCCTTATCTTACTATCTCACATACTTTCTTATGAGGGGAATATATTACACTTTAAACTGCCCTCCACTCTATGGTCAAAGATCAGCTGGAATTCAGTTGTTTGTATGCTAACTGGAAAATAATATTTAAAATACCTTTTTAGAAATTATGAATAAAGGATCCATAATGTGGCCTATAAATATACAAGGTAGCTCAGATTTTTTAAAAATCCTTTGGATCCCGACAAACCCTCAAAGTATCCTCTTCCTCCTCCTCCTCCTTCCTCTCCCTCCCTCCCCTCCCCTCCCCTCCCTCGAGCTCCCTCTCTTTCTTTCTCAACCTCCCACTCACATCTCAATCCATTGTATTCAGCCTTCAGACCTCAGCATTCCATGGAAATGGCTGTTTCCATGGTTACCAATATTCTTATACCTGCTCAAATTCAACAGGCCAGTCTCAGCCCTTACCAATCTAGACATCTCTGCCAGGCACTGCTAATGACCAAGGGGTCTTCCTGCATTTCTGTCCCCTACCCATCTAGCCATTCCTTCGCAGAGTCCTTTGCTGAGCCATCACAAAATCACAGGACCACAGAATTTCAAAGATGTCTAGATGGCCTGCCTGAAGTCAAATCCAGCCTCAAATGCTTACTGGCTATGTGACCCTGGGCAAAACACTTAACTGCTGTCTGCCACAGTTTCCTCAACTGTAAAATGTGGATAAAAATAGCACCTACCTCCCAGGGTTGTCATAGGGATCAAGTGAGATATCTGTGGAGTGCTTAGCACAGTACCTGGCACATAGTAGGTGCTTAATAAAATGTTTGTTTCCTTCCTTCCTCTCTGGCCTCACTTTCTTCATCTATAAAATGAAAGGGATTAGACTCGATGGCCTCTAGGAGGGAAGGGGACAAAGGAAGAAGAGGGCTACTCCAGGACTTCCCACTTCTACTCATTTACTTATGAATAGCTCTAATTGTTGGGAAAATTTTCCTTCAGCACCAAGCACTGGAATCAAACTGAACAAGTCTAACCCCTCCACCAAGTGAGAGACATTCAAAAAATTGACAGCTTATCATCTCCTCTCAAAATTCTCTCTTCTAGCCTGAATGTGCCCATTTACTTTAAGTGATCCTCATACAGCAAAGGCCCTTTACCATGCTGGTTGCCCTCCTCTGGACATTCTCCAGCTTATTAAGGTCCTTCCTAAGAGTGCAATACCCAAAACTCAACCCAAGACTCCCTTATGTGCCAGGAACCCAGACTTCTCTTCAGGTGGTCCAAGGTTTCATTTTGGCAGCCATATCCCTGCTGATTCATACTGAGCTTTCAATCCACAGAATCTGCACATTTTTTCTTTGCACAAACTGCTGTCTAACAAGGCCTCTCCCATCTTACATTTTGAAGATGGAGCAGTGGATAGAGCATTAGGCCTGGAGTCAGAGATCTCAGTTCAAATCTGGCCTCAGACACTTACTAGCTATGTGACCTTGGGAAAAATCTCTTCACCTGTTTGCCTCAGTTTCCTCATCTGTAAAATGGCGATAATAATAGCACCTACCTCCCAGGGTTTTTGTAGAGATTAAATAGAATTTGTAGAGTGCTTTGCACAATACTTGGCCCTTAGTAGGTGCTATATAAATGCTAGTATATAATAATAACTATTATTCTTTTTCATTTATTTAAACTAAAAGAGACCTCAGAGGCAATCTGGTCCAATCCCTTCATTTTCTAGATGAAGAAACTAAGGCACAGAGAAGTTAAGTAACTATCCAATATCACCTAGGTGATAAAATTGGGATATGAATGGAGATCCTCTGGCTCCCAAGTCAGCATTCTTTCCATTGCACAGGGCTCAAAAGTGTCTGAGAATAAGAGTGTATATTATAAATAGGAATAGCAGGTGAAAGAGATGGTATGTCTCAACTAGAATGCAGGAAAGAAGCTGCCAAAAAGTGAAACTGCTATTGCTTTTTTCATACCCCTTGAGTTAAATAAAACTCAAGCCAAAATAATGGCTAGACTTTTTTTAACCAGCATCAATGGAAAAATGTCCTCAAAAGATATTTGGTTATAGAGAAATCTATCCAATCCATTCAGACCAATCCTGTAAGCTTTCAGTAAAACACGAGAGATCTCAACTCTTCAGGCCTGTCCCCTTTCTCCTCACAAGTCAGCCTCACTGGGCCGAGAAAAGCCTCATGATGACTGCTAAGCACCTATTGTGTACCACCCCCTACTCCCCCTTGGGTGTCAGCCAAAACTCTATTCTGGGACCTCTTCCCCTCTTCCAGATATCTGTCAACACCTCCCATGAGTTCATCTCTGTGCAGTGACTAAGCTGTGGCTCTCTGTAATGACAACCGAATGGAAATGACTAGCCCTGGATCACCTCTGTTCAACATTTCCACCTAAATGGCCCATAAGCATCTCAAACTCCACCTATCCAAAAAGGAATTTCTTTTCCTGACCCCTTCCCTGCAAACCATTCAATCTTCCCTATTTGAGGTCACCACAATCCTTCCAGTCACCCAGGCTGGCAAATTCAAGAAACATCTTTGAATTTACCATGAAAAAAAATGCTATCCACCCCCAGAGAGAGAACCGATGGAGTCTAAACGCAGATCGAAGCTCTATTTTTTTCCTGTTTTTTTTTTAGTCCCAACATGACCAATATGGAAATGTTTTGCATGACTATATATAACCTATATCCAATTGCTTTGTCTTCTCATTGAGGACGGAGGGAGAAAATATGGAACTTAAAATTTCAAAAAACGAATGTTGAAAATTGTTTTTACATGTAATTAGAGAAAATAAATTTTTTTAAAAAGAAGCAGCCTCGACCCCACCCTTTTCTCTCCCTTCCCCCACATATGTAATCAATCGTCGTTTTAACAATTATACTTCCATGGTGTCTCTCACATAGGTCCTCCTCCCCATTCCCCTCACTCCCAAAACCACCCCCACCTCCACCCCCACCC
>NC_058136.1:59197674-59211990 GCF_016433145.1 Gracilinanus agilis | reverse complement strand
AGGAGGGAGATGGGAGGGGGGAATGCTGCAGGAGGGAGATGGGAGGGGGGAATGCTGCAGGAGGGAGATGGGAGGGGTAGGTACCAGGAGTGAATAGATCAGAGGAGGAAGTCACAGGACCAGGACGTGTATGGGAGGGAGAAGAATAAGAGGTAGGAGAGAGAGGGGAGGGGTTGGTACCAATAGAGAAGAGATGGGAGAGGGGAAAGGGCAACAAAGGGGAGGAGGCAGAAGGGAGGAAGAGTTAGCAGGGAGACAGGAGAGATGGCTAATCAGATAACAGAGAAAGGAAGGGGAGGAGGAGTGTGCTCCTTCCAGGAGAGGCTGTGACCTAGAGTAGGGAAGATGAAAAGGATAGTGTGTGTGTGGAGGCACACAAAGGCGAAGAAGCAAGATGGGAACAGGGAGATAGGAAGGGAGGGAATGTGTAGATGTTCAAGAGTGCGGGGAGGAGGGAAGGAGAGAGAGAGAGGGAGAACGGGAGAGAGAGAAGACAGAGACAGAGAAACTCAGAGAGACTCAGATCCAGGGAGGCAGAAGGCAGAATACAGAAGCTTGTCATTTCTTTATCTGAGCCTCCACATTAGAGATGGCTGTCTTTCCCCAACCTCAAAGATTTCCCAGCTAACCCAAGTTCCCCAATCTATAGCCTTAAGAAACTGGATCAGTAATGGTCAGAATTTCTTGAGGCCTCTTTAGGACCAATTCCCTCCAAAAAGGGCAGGAAGAATGGACAGTCTGTAGTACAGGTCCACTGTGTCCATCTGACAGACAACATAACTGTCTGAGAGAAAGGAAAAACATACACTGTTGGAATTGGGCCAGGCTCCAGACTGTAATCCAGTCCTTCCTTCCCTCCCTCCCTCCACCATGCCCATCCTCGATCATGGTACCAAGTGCCCAGTTCAAAGCTCAGAACCTCTGAGCCCTTTGATATAGGAAAGAATGCCTGTTAGCCCTAAATACCATAAGCTAAATTGGAACACCAATGCATTGTTGGTGGAGCTGTGAATTGATCCAACCATTCTGGAGGGCAAATTGGAATTATGCCCAAAGGGCACGAATTTGAAAGATTGCATGCCCTTTGGTACAATCATACCACTACTAGGTCTGTATCCCAAAGATATTTTTAAAAAGAGGAAAGGACCTTCTTATACAAAAATATTTATAGCTATGCTTTTTTGTGGTGGCAAAAAAGTGGAAAATGAGGGGATGTCCCTCAATTGGGGAATGGCTGAACAAATTAGTTAATGATGGTGATTGGTTTATGATGTTGATGGAATACTATTGTGCTATAAGGAATGATGAACTGATGGATTTCTATATGAACTGGAGAGATCTCCATGGACCGATGCAGAGTGAAATGAACAGAACAAGAACACTGTACACAGTAATTGAAACATTATGGGATGATCCAATGTAATTGACTTTGCTACTAATGCCAATACAATGATCCAGAACAATCCTGAGGGACTTATAAAAAAGAACGCTATCCACATCCAGAGAAAGAACTATGGGAGTAGAAACACAGAAGAAAAACATGATTTATCACTTGTTTATATGGATACAGGATCTGGGGTTGTGGTTTTTAAAAGATCGCTCTATTACAAATATGAATAATATGGAAATAGGGTTTGAGTGATAATCCACATATAACCCAGTGGAAGTGATTGTCAGCTCCAGGATGGGGGAGGGAAGAGGGGAGGGAGACAACGTGAATCATGTAACCTTGGAAAAATATTCTAAAAAAATAAATTAAATGTTAGAAAAAAGGTAGTTAAGCAAAAAGTCATTTCATGGAGTTACAAATGATTTTCAAACACTTTGTTAGGAAATGATTTCTGAACACATACTAAAATGTAATCAAGTCTGAAACAAAGGAAGCCATATCAGAGATCTGCCTGAAAAATCTGCAAACTTGGGGAGACAGAAAAAAAAGAATGGGTGGTGCAAAGACATCAAGAAGACAGAGGCAGAATGAAAGGGGGTTGAAAAGAGACAAGAAAGATGGGGGGGGGCAGTCACTAGATTATATAGGAAGAGAGGGAGGAAGAGAAGAGCAGCAGGAGCGTGCCCAAAGGAGGCAAAAGCTAAGGCTAGAAGGAAACCAAGAGGACAGGAGGAGAGAGAAATGGAGACAAAAGGAGACAGAGAAGTTGGAGAAAGTAAAGCTCCAGAAGAGAGGCAGAGGGTGCAAAGGAGCAAAGTCGCGGTTGAGTTCCTTCCCTGTCATGGGTGTCCGTATAACCCCACTCCTGCTTAGCCCTGTGACTTGTGCATGGAGGAGAGACACGTCACCTGACATACTATTAAGCCTGAAATGCTTGGGAGAGGCTTATGGAAGAGACCTCAGACACTGGATTTCAAGAGAGCCAGGGAATGGGAGGCAAGACAAACAAGTCAGTGGCCAATGTTCAGTTTACCAGGATGTGTAGAGAGATGGTGAAAGCCAGCAAGCTTAGAGGGTGGCAGGTAAGAGGATTTCCCTGGTGAGATCATTTGCTGTTCTGTTGGTTGGCCAGCTGAGATTTTTCTCTGCTATACAAAATGGCTCATCTTCTCTAGGGTATCTTTCCTTGACTCTCATCTGTATCGCTTCTGGTTTCTGTTTACTGCTTGCTTATTATCCAAAATCATCATTTGGCGACAGATATTTGGAGGGAGGAAGGAAGGTTACCGATTACCTCCCCTTCAGAGTGACCAGGGAAAGGGCCACTGGCGCTGATCCTAAAGACAATCCTAACCCTGGTTGGCCAGTATTGACCATGCAGCAGATCCAATTCTGGTCCTTACTCTCTGTGCAGACAGAAGGGTTAAAGGAGGGGAAGCCCATTTGGCCCTAGATTTCCTAGATGCTGCCTGCTCTGCTCCTTCCAGGGGAAGTCAGAAATCTATTTATTTATGGCAAAAGAAGGCCTGCTATTTGATATTAAACAGACCCTTCATTACTAAATCTGAGAATGTTACTGCTTGGGCTTTTGTCTCTGTTACACAAATGAAAAACTGATCTAAGACCAGCAATTCCTTTCAGGCTATGCAGGTATGTTGGCACTAATCCCATGTCAAGTTTACTGGCAGGTATGCTCTGACTCTGCCCCCCCCCATGAACAAAGAATACATGGACTTTTCACACAATTATCTTTAGGTTAAAATGAGCTGGTGCACGAAGGATAGTGCCTGGCACATCTTAGGTGTTGGAAGAAATCTTTATTGGATGAACAATTAGTCACTTTTATGGGGTTTCCTCTTCACAAACTGACAACATGCCCCAGCCCTCAGATAGCACCGATGTGGATCAATGAAAATCACTGGCTTGGCTGATGGAAATCGTTCAGTTTTTTTGGAGTGCTGACTTTCTGGGCAATGAGGTCCTAGAGGACAGGGCAGAATACAGAAGCAAATTGTCATTTCTCTATTTGAGCCTCCACGTTAGAGATAGCACATAACCTTCCCCCAAACCCCAGCACTGACCTCCTGTCGGACATCCTGGTTCACCCAAGCTTCCTTAACCATTTTGTTACGGGCATCCTGGTTCATCCAAGCTTCCTTAGCCATTTTGTTACGGGCATCCTGGTTCACCCAAGCTTCCTTAGCCATTTTGTTACGGGCATCCTGGTTCACCCAAGCTTCCTTAGCCATTTTGTTACGGGCATCCTGGTTGACCCAAGCTTCCTTAGCCATTTTGTTACGGGTATCCTGGTTCACCCAAGCTTCCTTAGGCATTCTGTTACGGGCATCCTGGTTCACCCAAGCTTCCTTAGCCATTCTGTTACGGGCATCCTTGTTCACCCAAGTTTCCTTAGCCATTCTGTTACGGGCATCCTGGTTCACCCAAGCTTCCTTAGCCATTCTGTTACGGGCATCCTGATTCACCCAAGCTTCCTTAGCCATTCTGTTATGGGCATCCTGGTTCACCCAAGCTTCCTTAGCCATTTTGTTACGGGCATCCTGCTTTACCCAAGCTTCCTTAGCCATTTTGTTACAAAACTGATTTGGCATTGGCACTGGCCAGAATTTCCTGAGGCCCCTCTGGGACCAATTCTCTCCAAGAAGAATAGGGATCATGGCCTGTCTATATGACAAGTTCGTTGAGTCCATCTGACAGGGGGTATACCTGTCCAAGGGAAAGGAAAAACATATACCGTGGGGAGACTCCAGACTGTAATCCAGCCCTTCCTTCCTTCCCTTCCTCTACCATGCCCACCCTTGATCATGGCACCAAATGCCCAGCTCAAAGCTCAGAACCTTGGAGCCCTTTGTTACAGGAGAGAATGCTGAATATAATAAGCTGCTTCTCTCTTCAAGGAAGTTTAGGGGGTCAGGCACTCTCAGACCTGGGAGCGAGGACACAGTCCCAGAGAGAAGAAGGAGCTCCAGGATCTCTCTTCCTCCCCATTGTGTAGACTAAGGTTGGTTACTAAAAGCTGAGGCCTTTCTAGCCTGGGAAATACTCTTCTGGTCTCTCTAAAGGACCAGACAGTGCTGCCTAGTGGAGAGAGCGCTGGTCTTGGAGGCAGCAAGATCTGAAGTCGAATCCTGCCTTGGAAATACACTGGCTGAAGGCTCACGATCAAATCACTGAATCTCCTAGGGCCACAGGAAACCTTTCATGGCTATGTATAAGTAGGGGCAGGGATGAAAGGGAAGAGAATTTTGCAAATCTTCATGGGTAGAGAGAATTCCCAAAGTGGGAGTTCCCTACTCCTATGAGATCACAAGTTCACCCTGAAACGAAAAGAATCAGGATGTAGTTTGGACAAACCAAGGTAGACCCAAAAGCCTATCTCCAGAAGGTCCACAGAAATAGGGCTGGACTACATCTCTACAGCTGGCAATGTCCCGGGGGCACTAGGGACAACAGATACCACAGGCTCAAGGCTCCAATAGGGAATCTGCCTGTTTTACCCCACACCTAACTTGGCCCCTGGGATCTCAATTATCTTTTTGACTTCTTCCACCAAATAAAACAAAAAAACCACCCCGAAATTCCACTAGAGATACTTACAATGACAGTGAAAAATCACTCTTTTTATAAGACTCTTCATGGAGTCCTAGACAGCCAAAATATTCTATCACCATGGTCAAGAGATACTAGGCAAAGCAGAGAGAAAAAGGTCAGCAGCAAAGAGGCAGGTTCCCATTTATAAAAATATGTCACAGAATGACAATTCCATGTGCAAGAACAATCAGGGAGGGCGAGTGGGGGTACCAAGTGAAGTGAAAACCACAGGAGGTTTGGGGACAGTGATGGAGGAAGCACAAATGGACTGGAAGGAAGCACCTGCCATCCTGAGGCAAACTTCTAATCCCACGTCCTTCTTTGCCTTCTCTTAGTTGCACCATCTTGAGAGAAACTAGTAAATTCCAATTTGCCATGTTCTATTACTAATGCTCCTTAAGAGGGCTCCAAGCTACCCATGAGACATCCTTCCATGCTTTCTATTCTCCCACAATGGTTTAACCCTGGGGACTATACTTACCTTATTAGTAGAAAAGCATTTCAGATCAGTCTCGAGGAATTTTTTAATGACTGGATCCTCTGGGGAAGAAAAAGACAAGTTTCCCTCATGTCACTGGTGCTGAGAGAGCTCCTGATTCCAGGCAGGTTGAACCCTGGACTCCTCCCCACCCCACCACCAACCTCTTAGTGGGGACAAACAGCTTTTGCAGAGAAATCAAGGGCCATGGAATCACACCCTTTGAGCCTCCTTAAAGAATTTGAGAAAGGAGCAAGGGGATCCCCAAGGTTACGTGGGCGCTCCAAAGCAGTTTCACCAATAAAGAGGAAGAGGCCATTCTTCAAGGGGGCCACTGTATAACCAGGAAGGTTCAGCAATGGGGGAGCCCCAGAAACATCATTATCCCTTTTGTTTCCACAGCTGACTCCATCACTCTACCACCAGCCACTGTTCCTTCTCAGAGCCTGCCCATTTCTATAGGACTATTAATTCGTTCCTCAATAAGCAGGGCTCCGTTTGTAGATTCCTGAAGAAAATCCCTCCCTGGGGGTTCCTGTTCCTCAAGACACTCACTCAGAAGTTGGGAGAGGGCAACAAGGTTTTTGGATCTGAAGGAAGCCTCTTTTGTCTGCTTCATCTTAATCCAAGTATCTCCCACTTCGGTTACAGTCCATTCATAGCTCTTCCTTTTCTTTCCCTGCCTTTCTTCTGAGTCAGATTCATGGCAGTTCTCTTGGGCAGCCTGTTTCTTGCCTAGAGGAAGGAGTATTAGAAGACAGTCACTCTCTCAGTCTCTGCCTCCTGTATTGGACAGACACTGTGAGCACCCTGCCTAAGACCCAGGCTATACCAGCCTACCCACCACCAAAGCAGGGTCAAAGATCAAGTCTCTGTTCAGTGAAGGCGTCCAGATGACTATGAGGATACAGGTTAAAGCTAGGGTTCTCAAACCTTTTCCTTTCATGGGAACCTCTCTGGCAGTTACACGAAGCCACAATAATGGGTTTTGCTTAAAAGTTCACAATTACTTAGTATCAGTTAAAAGTTAGGGAAAATAAAGATGCATTACTTTTCCCTCATGGACCCCCTAAATTCTATTGATAGATTCCAGGTTAAGAAACTCTAGACTAATGGAAATTAGGGGAGAGCTGATTCAGGGTCAAACATTCCTCTATGTTTTTTGCCAGCATCAAGGTAAAAAATGATTTTATTTATACTCATACTTGACTTTATTAGGCTGATGCCAATCGGGCCTTCTTTTTAAAATTCGCCCATCAAGGCCCAGATATGGAATTAAATTAAGGACATCATTTTGTGTCATCCTTTCAAGTTTTCTTGATGCCTTTTCGATTTTAGAGTATAAATGATTTCCCCATATAACTGCTTTTCCTCTTTCCTCCTTATGAAAAATAAAGAGTTTGGCAAAACGGACACAACTACTATCTTTGATGGCAAACATAACACTCTGTACCCATAACCCCCTCCCTCTTTATCCAGTGGAGAGATACTTATTCCTAAAGTTTTGTGGCCATTAGTCATTGTAATTGATCTGAGCTCTGTTGTCCTTTACATTTTATTGTCGCCATGGTGAATATACTGCTGCCCTCTTGGTTCTGGCTCCTTTATTGTTATCATTCTTATTTTGCTTTTGGCCTGGACTTGTGATTACTTTAGTGTTGGAAACTCTTGATAAGATTAGGATGCTTCCATAACCAAGCAGATCTGGGGTGTAACTGGTGGTCTGAGAGCACTGTCCAGGGTGAGGGAGCACTGGTGAAGTCAAATGCCTTGCCCAGGGGCCCCCAGCAAGTCTGGTGGCCTTCATGACTCTCTGCCAGATTTTTCCCTCTAGACTAAGCCTTGCTGCCTTTCAAGAATATTCTCTTCCATTCACAACAAAAAATGAATGAATAGCACATATTAAAATGCTTCCTCTGTCCCAGACATCATGCCAAGGTTCATACAACACAATGTGCTCAGCTATTTCTCAACTGACAGAGGCTCGTTTTGCTTTTAGTTTTTTGCTCCCACAAAGAGGTGTTGCTATTTTTTTTACCAGACCTGATTTCACCAGTACAGGAAGTTCTCTATACCAACACAGAATAGTACCCACTCTGCTATGGCCATAGAGGTGTAGAGAGTTCCCTGGAGTACACTAACAATCCTTCTGAGTAGAAACAGTCATTATTGGAGGGTAGCAGGAAAACAGGCCCACTAATGCCCTCTTGGTGAAGCTGTGAATTAGTTCAACACTTTTAGAAAACCGCTTGGAACTGTTTGAAAAAAGTTCCTCAATTGTTCATACCCCTTGACCCAAAAATTCTAGTGCGGCATGTATGTAAACCAGGGAGGTCAAGAAAAGAGAAATATTGGTCCCAGATACATCCAAATATTCCCAGAAGCACTTTTACAGTGGCAAAAACAATTGGAAGCTAAATATGTACCCACTGATTGCAATATGGTTGAATAAATGGTGATTAATGCGTATTATTGCATTTAAAAAATTCAGCATTGGGGCAGCTGGGTGGCTCAGTGGATGGAGAGCCAGGCCTAGAAACAGGAGGTCCTAGGTTCAAATCTGGCCTCAGACACTTCCCAGCTGTGTGACCCTGGGCAAGTCACTTGACCCTCATTGCCTACCCTTACCACTCTTCCACCTAGGAGCCAATACACAAAAGTTAAGGGTTTAAAAATGTTAAAGAAAGAAAGAAAGAAAGAAAGAAAGAAAGAAAGAAAGAAAGAAAGAAAGAAAGAAAGAAAGAAAGAAAGAGAGAGAGAGAGAGAGAGAGAGAGATTGAGAGAGAGAGAGAGAGAAAGAAAGAGAGAGAGAAAGAAAGAAAGAAAGAAAGAAAGAAAGAAAGAAAGAAAGAAAGAAAGAAAGAATTTCAGCAAATGAAGAAGTTGGAGGAACAGAGAAGACTTCAACAAAATGAAGCAGAGAACAGAAGGGCCAGGAGAGCAACATGTAGCCTCACACCCAATAATGTGTACAAAATCAATATTAAAGGCCACATGACTCAGGGTAATTGCAAAGACCAACTTTGGGTCTCAAGGACAGATGATGGAACTCACTCAGTCGAGGGGCAAGCTAGATACTGTTAAGCCACTGAGATGGAGAAGTGTGTCTGGCCATGCATGCACATATGCACTTCAGTTTAATCTGCATTGTTAATGCTTTCTTCAATTTAAATCTGAGGTGTTAAACTCAGTAGCTTGATGCAAAGTCAAACATCACTGGGAAATGTTCATTTCAAAGAATAATCATCAGAGTAGGGCTTGAACTCAGCTTCTTCAGCTCCAGATTGCCAGAGTCCTGTTCACCGTACAATGCCTTTACTGAACATGAATACTGAGAGACTGAATGCTTCCTGCTTCTCCTTCCCAGAGCTGTCCAAGGGGAATGGAAACCAACTCAGAGACAAATGAGGAATGTTGGAACTTCCAGCTCAAGAAAGCATAATGACTTGAATTGAGACCAACTACTTAAGTGGTAGAGGACAGAGGACAAAAACCTGCAGATGACCAGGAACATAAAGCTGGGTGTGGTGGCATGTGCCTACTGTAGGCCCTGCTGATGGGGAAGATCACTTGAGCTCAGGAGTACTAAGGCAAAGTAGGACTAAAGCCAACTACTAAGTCCGGCAGAAATATCCAGAACCCCTGGAAGGGGAGAGCTACCAGGCTGCCTAATGAGAGGACTGAACCAGCACAGGTTAGAAAAACCAAACAGGTTAATGCCAAACGGCACTTCAATACTTCCAGCCTGGGCAAGAGAGGGAAACAAAGTCTCTTTTTTAAACCCCAAACAAAAATCAATAGGAACCAACCCAGAATTGGGGAGGAAGACCCTCTTTTAAGATACAAGGAGAAAGGACACTCCTCTAGTCTCTTATATAGGAAACCTGGTGCCAGGAATGACAATAGAAGTGGAAATAGAGACCCTCAAGGCTGGGGGGGGGGGGGCTTTTAAGCTACATGTAACACAGGATGGCAGAACATGAAAACAGGTTGATAACGAATCTAATATTGTACCATGAGTTGATAGCTCCTCAGGGATGAAGACTATTGTCGAACAATGACAACAATCACAATAATATGAAGGACACAACCAGATAAGTAAAACGAAGGCTCAGAGACTTAGATTAGAGCAAGTTCCTGAGCCCCAGTCTAACCTTAATCCATTTTGTGATCTGAGCTAAAGGAGGCTGAACCTACCATTTATTCTGAATATAAACTCTTATGCCAGAGGGGAGTGCCCCCTAATTGGATTTTTGTCAATGCATCTATCGATCATTTCCCCCCTTCTTTCTTTCCCTCTTATCCCCCCAAACTGATGTAATTCCCTCTATGTAAGGTACAATATGTTATACACATCTAGTAAGAGAAGCTTTAAATGTATAGGCCCCTCATGTAGAATGGGAAGACCTGGCATGTTAATCTTCTAGAAAACCTGGGTGAGGAGACTGAACATGCTGGTCCTTCCAAAGAATCAGGGGGGGGATTGTGAGAAGGAAATTTACCCTTCCCCCTTTCAAGTACAACTACTGGTGTGAGTCTGAGTGATCTTCACCGGGAAGTGGGGATTGTGAAAGGAAATCATTGGGTGAATTGGGTCACAAGATTGAATGGCAGCTGGAAAAAGGCAGCAAGAGATCACAAGACAGGGGGCAGGAAGATGTCTCCTGTACTACCCCCTAGCTGGCTCCTAAGATGTGATGTCTGAGAGTTAGTGGGCAGAAAAAAGGTTTGATAAACTGAGGCAAGAGGGGATCTTCTCTTCCGTGTTTGTTGCTGCCTGGACTGCCTTGTGAGCATGGATGGGGGTGCTAATGGCAGCTGCAGAATAGCATGCTAAATGGAGCAATAAGAAAAATATCTTATCTCTCTTTTATTTTCCCATCTTTTTCCCCTATTACTTTTTTTTAACCCCTCACCTTCCATCTTGGAGTCAATACTGTGTATTGGCTCCAAGGCAGAAGAGTGTTAAGGGTAGGCAATAGGGGTCAAGTGACTTCCCCAGGGTCACACAGCTGGGAAGTGTCTGAGGCCAGACTTGAACCTAGGACCTCTTGTCTCTAGGTCTGGCTCTCCATCCACTTAGCTACCCAGCTGCCCCCCATTACTTTTGATTAATAAAAATATTAATTTTTTTAATTCCATCTGCTTATCACTGGTGGTTCAGAAAAGAAATCAAAGATCTTCTCAGAACGATGTTAGGTCTGTCTAGAACTCAATGGACAGTCCCAAACAACCCAGTTTCACACATCTCTTATGCTATCAGCTAGATCTCTAGTGTCCTTCAGTCCCTGTTCACCAGCATCAAATTATCTCTTCCTTCTCCTCCAACTCCATTTTCCCTAAGACATTCCTGGAAAAGTCCATCCCTCTAAAAACCATCCATTCAATCACACCAGGGTGCTATCAAAAGAGGATCTATTCAACCTCTGCTCAAGGGTTTGGACCATTCCTCTGAGGGAAGTGTTGTTGGATTGCCAGGTGCTCTCAGGTGGGGCACCAAGAGGGGTACCAGTCATGGGCGGGGTTCACTCATCTCTCCAAGTTCTTAGGGAAACGGATCCAGAACATTTTCCAAAACTTTCCCCTTTCCCCAGCCTCCTCTTCTCTTTGGCTCCATCACCCTCCAGTTTTTCTCTTCCCCTCTTCCCACAACCCACCACCAGGCACTACATTTTCACAATTTTACAATCTTTCTCCATTTAGGGGCTTTCCTAGGAAGTCCCTTGGCTTCTCTCACCACTTTACCCTCACCTGAAGTTGTTGGACCAGCTTCCATCTTTCTGGTCCTGGTGAAGTGTCTGGTAGGGAGAGCTGATTGATTTCCCCTGGGTGAGGGAATGAGATGAGAGTAACTTGTCAACTCTCCTGAGACAGTTGTGATCAAGGGCCACATCAACTAGGTGTTCCTTTAGCTCTAACGACCAATGATTTTCCTTTCCCAAATTCTTTCTATTTTAACATCTCAACCAAGTGCCTGTGCTCAAATGACTTGGAAGATTCCAGACAATGAGACCTGAAGCTCTTGATAACATCACATAATTCTACCTGTAAAACGGGCCCCCAATTTTTCAAATGTACCATGTAACCTTCACAGGCCAACCTTTTCCTGACTGTGGACAGAAGATCTATCCCTTCATGTTCAAGTGCAGAAAGAGTGTGCTGAAGACGAGGAAGAAGGGAAAAGAGGAGGAAGATAATGAAGAAGGCCTGAGCCTCTTGCTGTAGGATGCCCACATATGATACTCTCTCTCCTAACAGGAGGCCTACTCACATGGAACAGCCCTAAACACCAGGACACCACCCTTCTATTAAAGTGGCTTGAGATCCCAGCAGAAACTGTTGGCTGTTATCTCACACTATAGAGGGCTTTTGAGCTTGCAGTCACAAGGTCACTCTGAAGTCTTTGTGACACAACCTACAAGAATACAGGTCTCTCCCTCCCGAATTGAGACAGTTGATTTCTCTTTGAAACCTCAGTACAACAATTTAGGTTCATTCCTACTGGGTTTCATCCAGTTAGGCTTATGTCATCACCCAGACCTGTCTAGTGGGCCTTTTTGTGTTCTGATTCAGCCACCTAGTTCTTGATAGCTGTCCCTCTCATCTTGGTATATCACCTGCCAGTTGGACCACCATGCCTTTCATGCCTTCCTGCATTGATAAAAATGTCCAACAGAGAAGGGCTGAGGCCAGAGCTCTGGAGCACTAAGACTCAAAGCTAGCAATCAATCTGCTGATCAACCCCAGTTACTCAACCAGCTCCCAGGCCATCTAACTGAACTGTCTAGCACGCATCTATCTTTCCGTCTTTTCCACAAGGCTGTCACAAGAGCCTCCTGTTGGGATCCAGATGTGCTATGGCTAGAGAGAGGGAGTCTAGATAACCCTGTTGGGGGAAAAATAAGGAGAGGAAGTTAGCATGGCATGAAAACAGAGAGGATGGATTACTTGACTTCTATGATTTCTGGCAACTCTAAATTTTATGACTCCTCATTTATTCTTTATAAAATCATACCAGGAAAGGTTGTCTTCAGTGGTAACTGAGAAAATATTGGGATAAGGAAGACACAGTCAGAGAAAAAGAGATTCAAATATTTCTTCTTTTGGAGGCATTTGGGCAATGTCCTTCAATATAAAGAAATATAAAAGACATGGAGTACCCACCTAGAGCAGGAGACAAGATTCTGAGTACCCCAAATCACTTACCTGACAGTCTTGGAGGCCTGAAGACTTGGCTTTTAGTCCTGTCTATGACTCATAAAA
Organism: Gracilinanus agilis; assembly: GCF_016433145.1. Lineage (NCBI taxonomy): Eukaryota > Metazoa > Chordata > Mammalia > Didelphimorphia > Didelphidae > Gracilinanus > Gracilinanus agilis. Next base: position 59,199,250 of record NC_058136.1, on the reverse strand, counting down.
ACTAGCTTTATAACCCTGGACAAATCATGGAACCTCTCACTGCCCCCAGGTTACTCTTAAGACTAGAAATTTTTGCAGGGGGTAGAGTTTCCTCACCTTCCCTTCCCAATGTAATCACAGGTTCATAGCGCCCCTGTTACTACAAACCCCTCTCCCAAAAAAGGACTCAGTAGAGAAAGCAAAGATGTCAATATATATTGACACAATCAATATATAATCTAGCTCCTAGGCAGTATTGTAGATAGAGCCTGGAGTTAGGAGGCTGAGTTCAAATTCAGCCTCAGACAGTTGGCAAATCACTTTAACCTCTGTCTGCCTCAACAGACTTATCTGTAAAACAGAGGATAATAATAATCCCTACCTCTCATGAAGATCAAATGAGACAATATTTGTGAAGCACTTAGTACCTAGTTAAGGCCTTAATAAATGCTCATTTCCTTTTCCTCTTGAGTTGGTCTGCCTATTATATGTCTTTCTCCACTCTAATCCAGCTGTGAAAATGATCTTCCCATAGCATAGGTGTGATCATGTCACCCCTCTGCTCAATCAAGTCCAGTAGCTCCCAGTCCTCTCCAGGATCAAATATAAAATTCTGTTTTGGTGTTCAAAGCCTTTATCACCTAGTCCCCTCCTACTTTCCAGGCTTCTTACACTTTACTCCTCAACACTCTATTCTTCGATCCAGTAACACTGACCTGGCTGTTCCAAGAACAAGATTCCCTCATCTCTGGGTTCTGGGTACTTTTTCTGTTTGTCCTCCACGCCTAGAACACTGTTCCTCCTCATCTCCTTTTGGTTTCTCTGTCTTCCAAGTCCAGTTAAAATCCTACCTTTTCCAGGAAGCCTTCTCCAAACCCTCTTCATTCCAGTGTCTTCCCTCGGCTAATTATTTCCCATTTACCAGGTATATAGCTTGTTTGTATGTTTGTTTGTTGTCTCCCTCCATTACACTGCAAGCCCCTGGAGGGTAGGGGCTCTTTTTTTCCTCTTTTTATAGCTTTCAGTACCTGCCTCGAAGTAGGCATTCAATAAATGCTTACTGACTAATTGATTTGACACAACCCCAAAGACTCTCCTAATTCCTACAGTTCTATTCCATAATGATTCCATAAGAGAAGACTGGCAATAGGTAATGTCTGTGCCCCCATTTCCACAGCACTGTGTCATTCAACATTAAGGCTGAATAACTGGCAATTAGGTTCTCGATCAGCTCAAACAAGAACCACATTGCTAAAACCTAAGAACCCAACAGAAGCTGCAAAGCATCTTTAGCAAACTGATTCCCAAAAGGGCCAGGAGTGCTGCTATTAAAGAGAGGTTTTTTCCGTGGTTAGCAGCCGGTAAAAGAAGTAGATCACAAAAGCGGGCGAGAGAACACAAAATGTCTTCCAGGAAGCACAAAATGTCTTCCAGGGCACACAAAATGTCTTCCGCAGAGAGCAAAAAAGGAAGGAAAGGGAAGAGAGAGGCAAGGAGAGGAAGGGGAGGAGTGAGAAGAGGGAGGAGGGGAGGAGAAGAGATTTGGAGAAGATGGGGAGGGGAAAGGACTGGGGGGGAGGGGAAAGGATTGGGGGGA
>NC_058136.1:59161436-59197309 GCF_016433145.1 Gracilinanus agilis | reverse complement strand
GGGGGCTTTTAATATGACTTAAAGAAACAAATTACTCATAGAATAGTGTGGACTCTAGGTAACTGGTGGAGTGCTTAGGGCTCCTTAATCTGGCCTCAGATTCCAGCTTGCTATTGAGCAGTCATTGATAGGGAAGGGAATAAGCATTTATAAAGCGCAAACTATGTGTCAGGCACTGATTATCACAATTTAGCACAACTCTGAGCAAATCTCTTAACTTGTTTGCTCCCGTAATAAAAAATAAAATGGGGATAATGATATAACCGACCCCCCAGGATGGCTGTTAAGATTGAAATACTATTTGTAAAGCCCTTTGCAAATCATGCAGTGATACGTTATCTATGTAAAAGACATACTCTATTTCCTAAATTGCCTTTTAATATTCTATTATCTTCTCATTGCATTCCCTTCCCAATTCACTAATAAATATTCTTATTTTTATCGCCTCCCACGGGGTGGAGGGGGGAGGGGAGCTGAGCGAAACCGTGGAGGGACACAGTGCAGAGAAAGGAAATTAGTAGCAAACTGTTGCTCTCCCACAGCCCCATGGCCGCCTCCCTCCCTGGGAATTTACCTGGATCTCGATGTCTCTGGGACCTGCGGCTTCCTCCGTTCGATTGACCTGTCAACCAACCGGACCTCACAAAGTACTGTCCGCCTCGAGGTTCTCCCTCCTTCCGCCTGTGCAACGGGATTCACACTGCGCCTGCGCCCGGGTCCTGGGGGCGGAGCTTCGTCTTCCCGCTCAAAGAGGCTCACGTGGCTGGAGCCAGGGAGGGTGGGCAAGGGCCAGACCCTGGGAGCCAAGCTGACCTCACCAAGGGGAAGAAAAGGAGGGCTGAGGCAGGGAACAAAACCTGGGACATTTCTTGGAGCACAATGGCCCCCAGTTTATTAGCCGGGAGTGGCAGAACTGATGGAGGCGGGGCCTCAGAGTCTTTTTTTTCCCCGCCTCCAGCCAGGGCCTGCCTTCCCGCTCAAAGCTAGGTGCGCATGCGCAGGAGCTAGCTACCAGATTTGCAGGGAACGGGGATCAAGGTTTGCAAATACTCTGGCTGGAAGGTGGCTTCTTTTGCCTGGGAAAGGAAGCTTGGCTGGAGGTAGGGGATTTCCTCTCCCTTTCCGGGCCTACTTACCTCACAAAGCGAGGCATGCATGCAAGGGAGCCTGCACAGCAAAAGATGTGCTAGCAACATTGCTACGGGTTGTTGGGAGGGCGGGCCGTGTGTAATGGCGGGTAGGGCATGGTCCGGAGTGGGGAAGAATATTGCCACCAAGCTCTGGGCCTCAGTGGAAGGGGGAGGAGTGGGGCACCTCATGAGCCTCCCTCGTTCGGGTTCCCAGCCTAAAGCATGGCACCCTAGGCCAGAGCATGCTGGCCATCTTTTAGAGAGAGGGAGAGGAGGAGGAAGAGAGGGAGAGGAGCTGCACAAAGTCCGGCCGCAGCAGTTTGGGAGCAGTGGCAGGAGCAAAGGTAAGAGAAGGTCAAGGCAAAGGCAGTTCCAGGACTGCCTCTTTCTGGTTGTCTGGCCATCTCTCGGGGCCAGGGAGAAGCAGACATCAGCTAACTGCAGGGGTGGGTGTCGAGGGGGGAGGGGTAGGGAGTAGAGGAGTGCGCAGGTGTTGAGGAGGCGGTGCAGAACAGGCCTGCAGGGGTGGGGGGTTTCTCATGATGCTCCATGGAGCACACATGCGTAGTAGCCTGCCCCTCCCAAGACAAGCAGTGCAGGCCCACCTGCAGCATGGAAAGGAGCCTATACAGCCTAGGTGAGTGGTCCTCCCAGTTAATGGGCTCAGGTGGCTGACCCCAGGAAAGTAGGGGAACCAGTGAAGGCCAAGGTGGCCACCCACCCCCACCAGCAGGGGCCACTTTCCCTGGCCAGGGGCTGGTGCTTTGCTGGGATCTTGTAGCCAGGGAGGAAGCATGGGCCCTTGGCCGTTGACCAAAGTGGGGGCCACTTTGACTGGAAAGGAAGGGGAGGATTGACCCAGATGTGCAGCAGAAGCAGCACCAAGAGAAGGGTGGTATGGAGCCTGGAAGCCTCCACCCTCACCCTAAAGCAGGAACTCAAGCCTCCTAGGCCTCAAAGGGCCCATGTTATCCAGAAGAAGAAAGGAGTAGGGGCCTCAGGGGTATAACAGTGTATCTGATGGCTACTGGGCTATGCATCTGGTCCTCCCTCATAGCCTCAGAAGATGAGGACTTAGGAATAAAGGAAAGGAGGCCTGAAGCCAGGCCTGGGCCTGTTGGGATAGGAGGGCCTGGAGAAGGGAGCTCAATGGCAAACCAGGGCTTCCGACCATGACCAAAGTAAGCCCCAGGCTTACTGCCTATCCAAACCTGGAGAGCTTGGGAAGAGTTTCTAGAATGAGATTCTGGACTTTAACCAGGGGAGAGGGGACGACATTCAGGAAAAGAGCCAACTCCCTTGAGGAGGCAGTCATTGAACAGGTATTTATTGCTTATCAAGTACCCATAGCAGACCAGAAGTTCCTACCCTCAAGGAGTTTTATATCCAACTGGAAATGTTTGTCTCTCTGCAGGAAACATAAAAGTGAATTCAAGAGAACTTCACTAGCCTGGAGGGAAGAGGGGTCAAGAAAGGCTTGTAAAATGTGGTTCTCACCCTTGAAGGAAAACAGGATTTCAAAAAATTGAAGGTCAAAGAGGGAGGCAGTTGGGAGAGCCACTGCAAGAGTACAGAGAGGAGGAAGGGAGTCAGGGGCTTTACATGTTAAATAGGAATTTAAATTTTTTCCTGAAGGCTTATATTTGATTTTTATACATAATTGTTTATGGTTGTTTAGTTACTTCAGGCATGAAGTGACTTAGTGGCAGCATTTGGGGTTTTCTTAGCAAAGTTATTGGAATGGCTAGCCATTTCCTTTTCCAGCCCATCTTACAGATGAGGAAACCAAGGCCAACAGGGTGATGTTGCTTAGGACTGCCTAAGGTCTGAACCAGTCTGGGGCTCAGGCTGGATCTGAACTGAGAAAGATGAGTCTTCCTGACTCCAGGCCCAGCACATTTATTCAGACTTTTATTTTATATCTAAAAGTGATAGGAATTTAATAGAGGAATGCCAATCATTCCATGTAGGATGGTTTGGAGTAGAATGAAACTTGGACCAAGTTAAGATATTATTGAATTAGCTAATAGCTAAGAGGTGATGAGGGCCTCTTCTAGGGTGGCAATTGTGTGAATAAAGATAAGGGGACAGATTTGAGAGATATTGTAGAATTAGACTTAGGAGGATCTGGGTGATCCTACAACCTTTGTTGTATATTGTAATTATGTCTACCCTGGCCAAGTAAGTAAAAATGGAGTCAAGGGACAGTTAGAAAGGAAGGAGGCTGAGTTTTGGGACACTGTCTGGTGGTTTGAGGAGAGAATCGACACCTCAGGAGAGGAGGAGGGACTTATAGGGGAAGACTGAGGAATGGAAGGGCTTGAAGATGCACTAGGCCAAAGGTCGGCAACCTTTTTGGCCGTGAGAGCCATAAACGCCTGTGGAAGGAGGAGGATGGAGGCAGAAGGTGCTGGAATACGGGGAGGGGGGGGGCTGAAGGGCCCCCTGGGGCACATCCTGGGGCTCTGCCAGGACTGGCCAGTCGGGAGGTGGAGCCAGATATGGCTCTAGAGCCATATGTTGCCGACCCCTGCACTAGGCCCTTGATCTTTCTTGCTTAAAGGACTGAAATGTAAGGAAAATGGGAGGTGGGGTTATATATTCATCCTCGGGTTCTGGTGGTTTAAGTGAACTGATAAATCGTAAAGTGGTGGAAAAACTAAAATAAAATCATGTTCCCTCATAACTAGGCTTCTGGAAGAGCAGATTGAGCAAAGGACTTTCCCCAGGGAAGATTTTCTCCCTTTTTTTGGTCACTGCTAGCCAGGATCATTGCATTCTGTGAATCTGCACTGCTGAAGAAAATGAGGTAAGTTGTGTTTTCCTGTGCATAGTCCCCAGAGCTAAGTACTCACAAACCTTATGTAAGTAATTTCAGTTCCAGTGGTTTGCAGTTTAGCAAGGGGGCCCACTATCATCTGACCTGGAGGATTTCAGGATTTACTTATGATTATAATGTCCAAGTGCCATCTTTGAAGCACAGCCTTCCATGATTATCCCATTGGTGTCAGATTTTCCTCCTTCTGGTATATTCTGTATTTAACCTATTGGAAACTCCACTCCACTCTCCAGAAGATTGTTAACTTCTTGAGTTCAGTGACTTTTAATCACTTGCTTTGTTTGTATCCTCCTTGCTAACCTAGTATATTTCTTTGTACATAGTGGGAATATTTTCTATCCCAACTAAATGGGCCCAGTTCTCCAAACCACATAGGCATTTAAGAAATATTTATAGATTTGATGAGAAAGTGTCCCATTCCTCATCGTTTGAGGTGCTAATCACTCCAGAGAAACTTTTGTTGTTCTTTAGTCATAGCCACCTCTTGGGAACCCCATGTAGGGTTTTCTTGACAAAGATACTGGAGTGGCTTGCCATTTCCTTCTCCAGCTCATTTTTTTTAAACTCTTACTTTATGTTTTAGTAATAACTCTAAGACAGAAGGACAATGGCTAGACAGTGTTAAGTGACTTGCCCGAGGTCATATAGCTGGGAAGTATCTGAGGCTATATTTGAACCCATGTCCTTCCAACTCCAGGCTTATTTCTCTATTCTCTGTGCCACCCAGCTCCCTTCTCCAGGTCAATTTGCAGATGAGGAAATTGAGGTAAACAGGGTAAAGTGACTTGTTCAAGACCATACAGCTAGTATTTGATATCAAATTTGAACTCAGGAAGATAAGTCTTCCTGACTTCAAGCCTAGCACTCAATATACTACACCACCTAGCTGCTCCAAATGCTTCCCTGTTACTACCCAAATAAGTTGTTCTTTCCCTTTAAAAAAGTAGGTGTGGGGGGGGTGCTTCTGGGTAGCTCAGTGGATGGAGATCCAGGCCTAGAGATGGGAGGTCCTGGGTTCAAATCTGGCATCACACACTTCCCAGCTGTGTGACTCTGGGCAAGTCACTTAACCCTCATTGCCTAGCCCTTGCCACTTTTCTGCCTTGGAACCAATACACAGGATTGATTCCAACACAGAAAGTAAGGATTTAGTTTAAAAATAAAATAAAAAAGTAGGGTGGGCAGCTAGGTGGCTCAGTAGATTGAGAGCCAGGCCTAGAGTTGGGAGGTCCTAGGTTCAAATCTGGCCTCAGACACCTCCTATCTGTGTGACCCTGGGCAAGTCACTTAACCTCCATTGCCTAGCCCTTAACCACTCTTCTGCTTTGGAACTGGTATACAATATTGATTCTAAGACAGAAGATAAGGGATTAAAAAAAGCAAAGTACCTCCTAGGCCCAGGACAGTTTAACAAATATCCCAAGGGTTAGTATTACTTTGTCCCTTCACTCCTAGACTTTCAGGTCAGGCCCAGGATAAATAAATGAGATCTTTACTATAAATGCTTAGCAAATTTTCTATCAGTCAGTAAGCATTTCTTAAGCACCTACTATGTGCCAGGCATGCACTGGGGATACAAAGAAAGGGAAAAGATAGTTCATGCCCTCAAGGAGCACACATTCTTTTTTTTCTTTTTGAACTCACTTTCTAATGGAGGAGATCATTTACAAATAACTGTGTAAACAGGATCTACAGAGGATAAATGGGAAATAATCAGCAAAGGAAAGCACTAGAGTAAAGAGAGGTTGGGGAAGGCTTCCTAGAGAAGGTGAGATTTTAAGCCAGGAGAAGGAGATAAGGAAGGAGAGCATTCCAGGCAAGCGATACAGCCAAAGAAAGTGCCTGAAGCCAAGAGATGGAGGGTCTTGTTTGTGGAACAGCCAGAAGGTCAGCATCACTAGATTGAAGTTGGGCTACACATTGGACAGGGAGGTGCAAGAAGCCTGGGAAAGAGAGAGGGGGCTGGGTTATGAAGGGCTTGGAACAACAGAGTATTTTACATTTGTTCACAGAAGGAACAGGGAGCTGCTAAATGGGAGTGGGGGGGGCACAAAAAAGTGAGTGGTTATAACGACTGAAGGTGAGCTGCCCTTTCCCATCCATTTTCTGGGACATAGAGCAGTACACTAATACATTTGGAACCTATGAGAGATAATAAGTGTTTACTTATTATTAAGTGTTTACTTATTATCTCTCATATGTGTGACATATGAAGAGGTCAACTTCTGCTTGCTCTCAAGGAACTTCAAAGGCTAGGTCTTAAGTGGTGGGTTGGATCATAAGTAACTTGTTGAAGGAAGGAAGTCAGAGAAGGCCACAAAGAACAGACAGCTGATTATCACCTCATTAATTGTGGCCCTTAAATGACTGGAGAGAATGGGAGCCAGTGAATAGATATGAACACAAAGATCCAGTGAACAGAGAGAGTGAGAATATTATTGACATATAAAGTGAATACATAAACATATAAATAAATAAATGTGTGTGAATCACTGAGGAGCCCCTGAGTGCTTCCGTATCTAGGAGATGGCAGAGTGTGTTGGAGCCTTAAGTTCTGATGTTATTCCTAGTGGAACAAACACAGCTTTGTAAGGGTTGTGATGGGGCTAAGCCACGGACTGATAAGGAAGGTCAGCAGTCCATGGGGGAAGCTCCTCAAACTCTATCATCTTGAATTATGAGGAATTAAGAGGAACTTGGGGAAATAAACGGGAGACAGGAAAAAATATAGCTATCTATCTGTATCTATATATACACACGCAAACACACGTATGGACTTTTTTTATTTCAACAGACCTTCTATGATGTAGGAGTCTCCTTGGCAAGTGGAATAGCAGAATATGTGGCCCTAACTGCCTTACTGGAAAACCCATGATTTTGGCTCGATCCCTCGATCCAGATGGCCCTTCCTATGGGTACACCTTGGATGTCCTCCTTTGTCGGGCTGCTTCTTCTCCCTTTCCTTCACTAGAGAGAGAGAGAGAGAAAGGCCAAAGAAAGCACCTGCCCTCGACTTTACTTTCTTTTGGGGGAGAACCCTTATAGAGAACTACCTGTATGAACAGTGAATAATCAATAAAAGGAAAGCACTAGAATGAAGAAGAGCTGGAAAAGCCTTCCTGGAGCCTGAAGAAAGCCAGAGAAGCCATAATGAAGAGTTTTAGCGTTGGTTCCGGGGGTGGTGAAAGAACTAGGAGGGGGTGGGAAGGCCAAAAGCCCATTCCTTGGAACACAGGAACCTATTTGGAACTAGACTGAGTCCCATTGGAGCCAAGAGACTGAGAATACTGACTCAGGCCCTCACTTTGATAAGAACCATCAGATGTGAATGTACTCTGTGGATAGACAAATTGTGGGGAACTTGGGAGATAATGCTGCCTCCAAAAAAAACCCACAAAAAGACTCAAATGAATTTTAATTCCAGAAACTTGGTGAGCCAGTTCATGAACCAATTTAACTTGGCATGCTAATGCTATATACTCTTATCTTGCCAGTCATACCTTGCTAAAGACTCTAACCCTAGATTAAACCAACCATCTCCTTCTGTACCAATTGTTTGGGGGACTACTAGTATGTGGAGTGAAGTCCTCTAGAACTCTGGTACAATAAAAATTAGGATGGGGCTGGGGATAATCCCAAGAAAAGAATCAGGTAGTTTAGAAACTATTGTTTCCAGGCTTTGTTTCCTGGAAGACAAAACTATGGCTCAAACAACTCCAATCTCTGACTGGATATCTGACATGGGGGGGAGGGGGGAGTTATTAAGCTTTTCTCAGACTGACAGTGAACATAGAAGTCCTCTCATCCATGTAAACAAAGTCAAGTTTGGAACATTGGAAGGGAAAAAATAATTGCATCTAGGTGGCTCCCTGCTGGAAATGATCCTGTGTTTAGAATAAACATAGGATGTTGGATGTAATGACTGGGATCATTGTCTCAGCCCACTTGGTTCAAGAAATCGGTGGCTTTGAGTGGAGCAAACTCCCAGGACCCCTTGTCCCCAGAGTGGGAAAAAAGCCTTTAGAAATGAGAGATCAAAGAGAAGTTAAGTTTGTCAAGAAGACTCAGAGAAAGTGTCAGGTAACTTAGAAACTATAGTTTTCAAAGGTTTCCTTTCCCAGAAGATAAAATTTCGACGAGAAACAATTGCCAGAGACTCCCTGGTTGTCAGTACTGTGATCATACTCTGAGTGATAATGGGATCCCACTCATTCCATTAAGAGTAAAATTGAGGTCCCACAATCAGGTGGGGACATCTGAAAAAAATGTGCCTCGGAAAGTTTTGGTAAGCCCAGTATCTATTGGGTCTACATCTCTCCTCACTAGAAGGAATAAACTCAGTAACATTGCGTATCAAGACTAGGACTGCTGTCCAGATACTCATTATTTGGGAAGACTCCAAGAACTCTTGTACTCAAGGCTATAATCAAAACCCTTGGAGGCCATATTTTGGAATCAGGGCCTTGGGAAATGATCCTAGAAAAAGAATGACGAACTTAAAAAACGATTTTTCCCAAAGGCTTCATTTCCCTGAGGAGAAGACAGACTCGAAGAAAATCAGTAACCTTGATCACTGATTGGCTATTGTGACCTTGTGTTTGCCTTTAGTGACCATGATATCCCACTCATTCATTATGTTTTTTGGTTTATTTTCCATTTCAAAATACAATAGTGTTTTTCCTGTGCAGTAGCACTTATGTGAAAATAAATACTGTTGTTTTGAATACATTTCTACAAAAGAGTGTGACTGTATTTTATATGTTAGTCTTTGTTACTGAGATTTAAATGATTTCATATTTCATATAAGTTCTAAAAAGTTGAACCATTATACTTTTATCAATGGTGAAAAAGATATAGAACAGTGATTCCCAAAGTGAGCGCCATTGCCCCCTGGTGGGTGCTGCAGCAATCCAGGAAAGCAGTGATGGCCACAGGTGCCTTTATCTTTCCTATTAATTGCTATTAAAATTTTTTTTAAATTAATTTCCAGGGGACTAAGGAATATTTTTTCTGGAAAGGGGGCCAGAGGCCAAAAAAGTTTGGAAACCACTGAGTTATAGAAGGTTAAATTTCCCCACAAACTTAGTACAGCAAATAACTTTGGTCATTTTGTATTTCAAAAGTTATGGAACTTTTTGTTTTTTTCCCGTCATTTTGTTCTAATTTAAATGGGATATAAAATAATTCAACTGATGTCCTGAATTTGAAATGGTGTTTAGGAAGAAATGTTGCTAGGGAAAGTAATCTTAGAAACCATTGTGTCTGGATACCTTCTTGTTAGAAGTAATACCAGGTTCTTGTGAGGAATTGAGTAGGTTGAGGTACTGGAGGAGCATGTACATGTATGTCGAAGTTCCCTTGTATGAAGGCAGAAGGTGGGGTAGAGATGAAGACTTAGGCTCTAAACTTAACAAGGGAGGGGGAATGTAAACATTTTAAATCATAGGAAAGGGAAAACAACCAAATATTTTTCATACATTGAATAAGTCAGGTATAGAAAGAGGGTTCAACATTAGGAAGACCGTTACCTAACACAAAGCATGTAAAGATTAGAGAAAATCATTGACTTGACTCATTTGTCAAGTCATGGGAGGAGTAACATAGACCAGAAGCTCCTACTGTGTGCAGGCACCTGGGCTACAAAGAGCTTCCATTCTTTCAGGGAAGACAATGTGTAATTATGTACAGAGTAAATATAAGGCAGTTTAGTGAAGGAGGGAACTAATAATAATAACTAATGTTTATATAGCTCAGTGGTTCCCAAACTTTTTTGGCCTACCGCCCCCTTTCCAGAAAAAATATGACTTAGCCCTCTGGAAATTATTTTTTTTAATTTTAATAGCAATTAATAGGGAAGATAAAGGCACCTGTGGCCATCACTGCCCCCCTGGATCGCTGCAGAACCCACCAGGGGGCTGTGGCGCCCACTTTGGGAATCACTGATACAGCTTCTTGAGATTTGCAAATTGCTTTACCTATATTTACTCCTTACAACTACCCTGGGAGGTAAGTGCTGATTATCCCCATTTTACAGATGAGGAAATTGAAGCTGAGAGACCCTGGACTTGTCCAGGATTGCACGGCTAGTAGGTAGCTGAGGCTGGTTTTAAACTTCATCTTGACTCCCAGATCCAGCGCCCTGCACAGATTGTCTCCTAGTAGATGGGGGCCACAGGTTCAGAAAGATTTTGTGTAGTTAAGATATTGAGCTGAATCTTGTCAGAAAGGATTCAGTGAGACAGCCAAGGGGGCATGTCTTTGCAGCCTGGGCATGAGATAGGAAATGGAGTGCCCTTGGCATGTCTGTCTCACCAGGCCTCACTTTCTCTATCTATAAAATAAGGGGGTCTTAATAGATGAATGATCTCTGATACCTTCCAGCTAAAAGATTCCACAACTCTGCAATCTAGGCTTCATTAGTTCATCATAATGGAATCAAGTAGGATGCTGGGTAGAAACCAGATAGGGCAGCTAGAAGAATAGCTGCATCCTGGTAAGTGAGCAGCAGATGCCAGGGAAAGGAGTGGGCCTCTGTGCAGATACCTGAAGTAGAGGAACCTAGAGCTGAAAAGGCCCTCGGAGGCCATTTGAGCCAACATTCTTATTTCACAGAGGAGGGTGCTGAGGCCCAGGGAGGGGAAAGGATTTGCCCAGGGGCCCACAGGGTGGTTGTGAGAGGGCTCAAATGAGATGATGCTTTGTAAACTTTAAACTGTTTAACTACTATTATCACCAAGTTCCTTCTATGTCTAAGCCACAGTTTCCTCCCATATTAAAAAATGTTAAGACTCAGTGGGCTCTGGGGTTTCAGATTGGAGCTTTCAGGTCTAGGATTCTGCATCCTTTTCCTTTATGGTACACCAAAGCTGCCACTGCCCCATTCCATGCCCCGCCTCTCCCTGCCTCCCGCCAAAGGAGGCCCTCCCCCTTAGAGCGCGCCTGCGCGTGCGCTTGCGCCTGCGCCCGGCAGCCTACGGCGCTGTCTTCAACAGCCGACCCAGCCTCGCCCTGCCCCTCCCCTCTCCGTAGCCTGCGTGTGGCGGGCGGAGAAAGCGCGCCGGCGACATGCGGCTGGTGAGCTGGAACATCAACGGGATCCGGCGCTCGCCTGAGGCCCTGAAGCACCTGCTCGATTCCCTGGGGGCCGATGTGACCTGCCTGCAGGAGACCCGAGTCACGCGTGAGAACCGAGGCGCGCCCCGCCCCGCCCCGCCCTGGGCTCCTGGGACGAGCCCAGCCCCTCTGGGCCCCGCATCCCCGAAACCTCCCCCCAGCCCCGCCCTACTTGAGCCAGCCCTCTTGGGCGCCCCCCCCTCCTACTGTCCCCATAGGTAATCTCTTCTCTCCAGAGCCCCCCCTGCCCTCTTGGGGACACCTCCCCTCCCCTTCCCCACTTTTAGCCTGTTGCCCTCTCCCAGGACTGCCCCTGCCCCCCAAATACTGGGCAGAGGCGGGGACCTCCCCTAACCTGGCTCTTCCTTCTCTGGTCTCCAGGGGACCTGCTGGAAGAGCCCCTTGCCATCGTGGAGGGCTACAGCTCCTACTTTAGCTTCAGTCGTTGTCGCAGCGGCTACTCAGGTGTGTGGGGAGCGGGAGGGGCGTTAGTCCTGGCCGTATTGACCCTCCATAAACTGGGGTTAACAAGACTCGTGCTGTGCCCTGCTGACTGCCCACCCAGAGTTTTATGAGCAGCAAGCAGAGGCTGGGGTCATAATCATTGCTCCTATTCATGGCCTTAGAAGAGCCTAGCATTGGAGGGGAAAAAATCCGGGTTGAATTTTTTCTGATCTGAATGACAGAGGTGACCCTGAGTAAGTCACTTCTCTTCAGGTTGATGCTTTTCTCTCTTTGAGCTTTCAATATTCTGTGACCCCAGCCCCTTATCCTTTCTGGTCCTCAGTTTCCCTATTTGTAGAATTTCTTGTTATTGTTCAGTTGCTCCAGTGGAATCTTCTGCTTGCCAATCCCATTCAGGGTTTTCTTGGCAAACCTATTAGAGTGGTTTGCCATTTCCTTCTCCAGTTCATTTTTACAGTTGAAGAAACTGAGGCCAACAAAGTTAATTGATTCTCCCAGGGTCAACCAACTACTAAGTGCCTGGCTGGATTTGAACCCAGGTCTCCCTGACTATCCACTGCACCACGGAGCTGCCTCTATTTGTAGAATTAAAAGGTTGGATTAGATAATTTTTAAGCTTTCCACTCCTTACAATCTGTACCACCAAGTCCCTTCCCTAGACTTCAGTTTCCTCCTCTGAAGTGAAAGATGTGATACTAGATGATCTCTAAGGTGCCTTTCACTGCTGCATCCTTGGAATATCTGAAGTCCCTTGGTTAAATTAATGATAGGACAGTATATTATATTTAACTCAGTTTCCTTGTAGAAAAACCTCAGTCACCCAAGAAATACTTGGGTAATAATAACTGACACTTTATAAATAAGATCTCATTTGATCCTCAACAATCCTGAGAGGTAGATGCTATGATCATCTCCATTTTACAAAAGAAGAAACTGAGGCAGGCAGAAGGTGAAGTAACTTGCTCAGGGTCACACAGATAATAAGTGTCTGGGCATGATTTGAACTCAGACTTTTCTTTCTTTTTTTTTTAAACCCTTAACTTCTGTATATTGGCTCATAGTTGGAAGAGTGGTAAAGGTGGGCAATGGGGGTCAAGTGACTTGCCCAGGGTCACACAGCTGGGAAGTGTCTGAGGCGGGATTTGAACCTAGGACCTCCCGTCTCTAGGCCTGACTCTCAATCCCCTAAGCTACCCAGTTGCCCCCTGAACTTACTTTTCTGATTCTAGGCCTAGCACTCTATCCATTGCCACCCCTACCTGCCTCTTAAGAGTTATCCCTGTTTTGTACGTCATATATTCTTTTTTTTTTTTTTAATATAAACCCTTACCTTCCATCTTGGAATTATATATTGGCTCCAAGGCAGAAGAGTGGTAAGGGTAGGCAATGGGGGTCAAGTGGCCCAGGGTCACACAGCTGAGAAGTGGCTGAGGCCAGATTTGAACCTAACGTCATATATTCTTAATGATTTACATTTTGTCTCCCCCACTAAATGTAAGCTTCTTGAGGGCAGGAATCACTTTCACCTTAGCACAGTACCTGGTGCATGTTGTTCAGTTGTGCCCAATCTTCATCAAGGCCATCTGAGATTTTTCTGAGCAAGGATGCTAGAGTGGTTCACTATTTTCTTCTCTAGTGGATCCTTTTATCATGCAATCAGGTTAAATGACTTACCTAGGGTCACACAGCTAGGAAATGCCTGAGGCTAGATTTGAACTCAGGTCTTCCTGACTCCAGGCCCTCCTAACTACTGAGCCACCTATCTGCCTCTACCTGGTGCATAGTAAGTATTTAATATTGACTGATTAAGTGACCGCCTGCCTCTCTGTGCCTTCTTCATGAGCTCTCCTGCTCATGGACAGGCCCCTTCTCTTTTCCATGCCAGTCATCATCCCCCCCCCCCACCACCAAAAAAAGAAATGAGACTGAAGCTAATGTCAACCTCTTGACAGTCTACAGTCCCTTAATCTCTTTTATCATTCAGTCTGTGGCTCATCTTCTCCATATCTGCCTGTTGTTCCCCCACTCTACTAGGTGTGGCCACCTTCTGTAAAAATAATGCCACTCCAGGGGCAGCTGAAGAAGGCCTGACCAGCCTGCTGACCACTCACCAGGGCGCTGTAGGCTCCTACGGGAACACAGAGGAGTTCACTGAAGATGAGTTGCGGTCTCTGGACAGTGAAGGCCGAGCAGTTCTCACACAGCACCAGATACGGTAAAGGGGAAATGATTGCTCCTCAGACCTTTTCTTAAATATAAACCCTTACCTCCTTTTTTGGAATCAATACTGTGTATTGGTTCCAAGGCAGAAGAGTGGTGAGGGCCAGGCAATGGGGGTCAAGTGACTTGCCCAGGGTCACCCAGCTGGGAAGTGTCTGAGGTCATATTTGAACCCAGGACCTCCCAACTCTATACTTGACTCTCAATCCACTGAGCCACCCAGCTGCCTCCGTGGTAATTGAAATATTTCATAACTGGCTACAATGAATAAAAACACATATTCTAAATTGCATACTTAGGGTGTGCGCCTTCCCTCCACCCATATAGATTGTAGCCCATTCTGGACCACTCTTGTTCAGATGGTTATAAAAGGCAGTCTCACTTCCCTCTAGCAAATTTTCCATTTATATTATGGTCATTATTATATATATTGTACCTATCAATTATTGTATTCCTCATCCTTTACATCGATTCATACGAACTTGCCCCTGTTTCTCAGAATCCCTCATCGTTGTTTGGTATGCTTATATGCTCAGTTCAGCTTTAGCCCAGGCCAAGGACCATATTGAGTCCCTGCTACAGCTCTGGGGCACATTCACAACCTCATGTGTGCCTTGTCATCTGCTTCCCATAGCAAGACTCAGTGGTGGACACTGAATTGAGTTTGTATCTTGTTCTACCTTTTCCTTCTTTATCGCGTATCACTTCACTTGCCATTTTCCCTTTTGTAGAGTTTTCTTCATATTTACTGTTTCTTAAGATTGGAGCATGAGGGCCAGCTAGGTGGCCCAGTGGATAGAGAGCCAGGCCTAGGTTCATATCTGTCCTCAGATACTTTAGAGCTGTATGACCCTGGGCAAGTCACTTAACTTCATTTACTTAACCCTTGCCCTTCTGCCTTAAGAGTTATTACTAGGATAGAAAGCAAGGGTTTCAAGAAAAGATTGGAGCATGTGAGAGAATTGTGAGGATCAGAACACCAAGTTCTGATTATGGGAGTGAATTATGGGAAGTGAGTGCCCCACACTGACTCCATCTTGTGACTCAGTTCTGGATTTGGCTCAGTTCCTTTTCTGTTCAATTACGGGTCTAGGCCAACTCCTGTCCAGTGAGAAAACTTTATTCAGTTGTGGGAATTGGGAGCAAACCTCATTGCCTTGTCAGGCTCTGGCCCTGGGTGGCCAAGAAGCTGGACTGCCTCTCCCTGTAGCTTAGGGGCCCCTTAACCAAGGCTCCGGCTCATGTTGACCAGAACCCCGGTCAGATCCTAAGACTGATGGAAGGAGTTTTCTCACAATCCTCCACCTCAAGCAACCCAGATGTCTGATCTGAAAACTGGCCCCACACTGATCAGTTAGTGTTTCCTTGTTCTTTTGATTGTTCCCAGACACTTGGGGGGAAGTAAGGCACCTCTTTTTCTGAATTCAGGGAATTGCACCTATTTGTTTTCCCCCTCCCAACTTGGAAAGCCCCATATCTCTCCTCTAATTAGAAATAAGATTACCTAATGTTGTTTCCTTTAGAGTAATTGACCTTTTTATTTAATTGAAAATAAAACTTTTCTTTTTTTTACTCTTTAAATTAAGTTTATTTAATTAATTAATTTCAAATGTTTTTCCATGGTTACGTGATTTATGTTCTTTCCCTCCCCTCTTCCTACCGCCCTTTGGTAGCCAGTCAGCAATTCCACTGGCTTTTAAGTGTGAATTGACTTTTTTTGATGAATTATTTTTATTGTATAAAAGTCTGCCTCCTAATTCATTTTGTTCTCGTCAAAAACCTGAAAGGAAACTAATACAGTTGGATTGTAGGGGACCGGGAGGAGAACAAAGGGTAAGAAGTCTGCCTTAAGTGCCAAACTGAGGATATCATAGTTGACCCTGTAAGTAATAGGGAGCCACTGGAGCTCATTGAGGAGGGGAGGTGACATGCTCTGTCCTTTACCTTAGGAGAAAGTGAGGAGAGAGTTTTCAGGAGTCTGTGATTAACAGTATGTAATGTAGCAGAGAGGTCAAGAAAGAATGGGGATTGACCAGATGAGATGTGCTATTTGCACTCTCCAGTAGTCACTGTAGGAATTTGTTTCATTGGGCCGTGCTTATTGATTGTTTTTCATTGTTCTTTGGGGGGGCTGTGGGAGGGAGAGATGGAGATTCAAAAAGAAAGCAAGATGAAGATTGATCAGAGGCCATTTGATTTGGCAACAGAGAGATCATTGGTCACTTTGGAAAGACCAGTTTCAGTCGAAAGAGAATGTCAGAAGTCATATTGCTGAGAGTTTCGAAGGCCGTGGATGGCTTTCTCAAGGCATTTAGCCCCCAGGGGGAAGAACCATGATAGTTAGAGGGTACGGTAGGATCAAGTGAGAGGCTTTTAAAGATGGGGGAAACAGGAACATGTTTCTAGGCAGCCAGGAAAAAGCTGGTGGACAGGGAGAGGCTGCAGATGAAGGAGTGGGGGGGACAGGGCCATCTGCTGGAGAATTCAGAGGTGGGCATGGGGTCAAGGGTGCATGGAGAGCAAAGGAGGAGAGCTAGTGAATGACAGCAGCTGTCTAAATGCTGTGAGATGAGGAGGAGGAGGAGGAGGAGGAGGAGGAGGAGGAGGAGGAGGAAAAGGAGGAGAGAAGAGAGAAACACTGAGCAAACAGCCTCCATATTTATCAGAAAGGTATTATGTAGAGAGGGGGTTTTGGCCTGTTTGTAGGCACAGGGAAGGAACAAATAGAGAGAAATACAAATAAGTTTGGGTGGGTTTGATCATGGGAAAAGGGAGGGGA
Source organism: Gracilinanus agilis (assembly GCF_016433145.1). Classification (NCBI taxonomy): domain Eukaryota; kingdom Metazoa; phylum Chordata; class Mammalia; order Didelphimorphia; family Didelphidae; genus Gracilinanus; species Gracilinanus agilis. The sequence continues at coordinate 59,180,763 of NC_058136.1, read as the reverse complement.
TAGGATCAGGGGTACATACATGCAGAGAAATTGGCCTTGGGGAGGACAAGGGCCACTTTCATTAGAGACAAAAGGAAAAGAGAAAGGGAGATGATGTCAAAGGGTTTTGAGATGTAGAGAAGGGGAGAAAGAGGGAGCTCATGGCTAATAGCTTTTTTTTCTCTACGAAGGTGTAACAGTTAAAATAATGCAAACTGAGGTACAAAATTCCAAGTATGATCCATTTTTAGTAAAGCATGAATTTTCCAAAAAGTAGGATCTCAGCTTCCTCAAGTAAACTTAAGACCCTAAATGAAGGAAACAGTTTTCTTCTATAGGTTTTGGGGTATACAGAACAGGATAGGTGACATCATGGAACGGAGGACAACATGATTACATATTATATAGCAGAGGCACCAGGAACAGTATGATTGGTTGGAAGTTTGGTAATAAGGACTTAGCAACAACCTTCCCCTCCTCCCCACCCAAGAAGTGTTCATTGTTTGAGTCCACCTGTAAGATAGTAGCCCAGACTTCTTTGAACAGCAAACCAGACATCCTTGAAGGAAAGCTTGGTGGTGTAAAGATATTAGGCCCTACTCCCTTCTGGCAAGCCACATTTCCCAAGGTTAGCCAAATTCCTTGAGGCAGGAATAGAATAAAGATTATAAAGAGAACAGGATTTTGGAACTTAACCCGTTACAGGCCAGCTGAATTTCTGCCCTAAGTTCAGAGACAAAGACCTGTTACTTAGGTAGTTATAGGACAAAATCAATTGTAAACAGGATCAGTTTTTAAAATGATACACAATCCATTTTGCTCCCTTCAGAGGAGAGACTGAGATGGATTTATATATTTTTTAATTTTTATTTTGAACATTTGGATTTATATATTTTTAATAACTAAGGAAGTGCTAAGAAGTTCCCCCTTCTCTTAGTCAATTTGCTGGTAACTTAAGGCATCTCCCACCCACTTCTACCCCATGCCTTTTCTTGCTTGTACAGTGGCAAGTAAATGGTTTTTTTTACTTTAAAGTCTTAAGGGAGCCAGACTTTGAATAATAATTTGTATGAGAAAGGGTTAGGGACTGGCAGAGGATTGGCTGAGACTATCGGCCTTCCATTAAGTCAGGATCTCCTTTGAAAGTTTAAAAGCTAAGGACATGACCTGTTTGAGCCAAAGTACTTGTAAGTTTCCGGGGCTTATCATCATCATCATCATTGTTATTGTTATTGTTATTATTCCTCTGTAGCACTTCAGATGGGCAAGAAAAGACCTTGACAATCATGAATGTCTACTGTCCCCATGCGGACCCCGAGAAGCCAGAACGGTTGACCTATAAGCTGCGATTCTACCGACTCCTGCAACTTCGAGCTGAAGCCCTCCTGCAGGCAGGCAGGTAGGTAGGAACCAACCTCCCAGCAAGAGGCAGTGGGGGACAATAGAAAGAGTTCTAGAATTGGATGCTTCAGGTTCTAGACCTGACTGTCTTCCTTATTTTTCTTAGAACCTTGGTCAAGTCCTTTCTATTCTCTGGACCTCCATTTTTTCATTTATAAAATAAAAGGTTAGTGAATGCAATAGATGATCCCCGAGGTTCCTTCCAAACAAAACTTTGATCCTGTGAGGACCCTTTGCCAAGCCACTCTGGGCCCACTGCCACCTCATGTTCCAGATGGGGTCTCTCTACTCAAGAGTAGCTCCCTCTGGCTAATATCTTTCCCAAGCAAGAAAGAAGATGTCACAAGGTTGTCCATTCATTCATTCATTCATTCCAGGAACCTTTAGGAAGTGTTCAGCACTGGGGGAGGACCACGTGTAGATAGATAAGAAGTGGCCCCTCATGAACATCAGAGTCTAATAAAGGAATGAGGTGCAGACAGGCATCAGGAATGTCCAATATCAGACACTTAAATACATGACAAAGGTGAGAGCAGAGGGCAAGCAGTGACATTGCCATTGGGCTTTATAGGAAGAGGGAGAAGGGGAGGTATTGGAAGTCCAGGAAACAGCCTACCCAGGCATGGAAGAGGCTCAAGGAAAGTTGAGTCACCTGATTTTTGCTAGAGCTTCCCATTTACAAAGCACTTTGCTTATGACATTGGTGGGGGTGGGAACTGTTTGAACTCCATTTATTGGCCAGGGTGGGTGGTGGGTGTGGGAACTGTTGTTATCCTCCTTTGTCACAGGTGAACTGGAACCCAGAGAGGACCAAGGCCTTAGGATAATGACAGGCTCCTCAGAGACCATTTAGGTTCATTCTGGTGGGGTAGAGTGGGGAGGGAAGGTGAGGGGCCTTTGCTCTTGCACCAGAGAAGGAAGAAGAGGAGGAATTTGCCCACACTTACATAGCTAATAATTAGCAGAGCCTCCTGACTCCCAGAATCCCAGGGCTCTTTCCCCTTCCCTGCCCCATGGCTGCTACCTTTCCACAATTTCAAACCACATCCTCCCCTACCCTCAATGTCATCCATCTTGGCTGATGGGCACCTTCTTCTTTCCCAGCCACGTGATCATTCTGGGTGATGTGAACACATCTCACCGGCCTCTGGACCACTGTGACCCTGCTGATCTGGTGAGGATTGCTTTTCTGCTAAGTCTGTTGCCTCTGTCTTAATCCATGTTGCACACACATCATTAGCTATCAGTTCCTTCTTCTCTATATTGAGGGAACTCCACTGTCAATCACAGAAGTCTAGAATTAGAGCTGGAAGGGTGTCCATTCAGAGGTCATCCATTTAGACTTAGAACCAAGATTTCAGCCCTGTTCCTCTGACTGCAGAGACTCTAGGCCTTCTGGTATATCAGTTACATCCTCACATTTCCAAGGCTCAGTTTCCCCATCTGTAAAATGAGGGGAATGTACTATAATCTCGAGTCCCCTTTTAACATTGCCATCCCTGTTTTCATGTAAAAAAAATGCCACATAGAATCAGTATTTTTTGATACAAGCATTTTATTTAAAAATTTTTTTAAATTAAACCCTCACCTTCCGTCTTGGAGTCAATACTGTGTTGGCTCCAGGGCAGAAGAGTGGTAAGGGTAGGCAATGGGGGTCAAGTGACTTGCTCAGGGTCACACGGCTGGGAAGTGTCTGAGGCCAGATTTGAACCCAGGACCTCCCGTCTCTAGGCCTGGCTCTCCATCCACTGAGCTACCCAGCTTCCCCCTGGTGCAAGTATTTTAGAGGGAAAATATATTGCTTGCATAAATCCAGAGGCCCTCTTTGTTCATGGAGCACCCAGCGTGGGAAAGAGTGGCTGCTCTGAGGGTCTAGAGGTTGGGTACCCTGGAGGGTGTAGAGCTAGTTACCAAATGGTAACAGGCATCCTGGGCTTATGGGGTGGCCCAAGCAAAGGTGTCGTTGAGCACACAGTGCAGTCTGCTGAAAAGGAGGCTCCTTCTATATAGGAGTTAGGGGACAGGATGCTGGGGAGTGGGCAAGACCAGATGTATTCTTGGTAGTCTTAGACTCCCAGAGCAGAGCCTGGAGTCCATTAAGGCTAACCCATACCTGAGCAGAAATCCCTTCTACAATATCCTGGTAGGGGAATCCACTGTTAGTCCAGGACAGTGTCTGAGATAGGGACCTCATTACCTCTTGAGGCAGGCCATTCCCCCGTTGGGCCCTTCTAATTGCATCTCTGTAGCTTCTCCCCATTGTTCCTAGACTTCTATAAGTTAATTCACACATTCATTTGTTCAAGCACCTGTGGGTGGCAAGAGGCCCACTGGTTGCATTGCTCCATTTTTGGTGCTGAGGGGGCAGGGATTCAAAGCTGATAGCAAATGAACACATTTTCAGGATCACAGACCATGCCACAGTGTGGCAGTTAAAAAGTTTCACCTAGAAATTGCAAAGAAGGCTAGGAGAGCCCAGGGATGGCCATCTAGGTGAGGCCACCACACACTAGAAATGTGGGGAGCCTGCCATACGACTCTCCTCAGAAGGGGAGTGGGAGGGTTGTTATTCTCATTTTAAAAAGTGGGACATCAAGGCCCAGAGAAAGGAAAGGGTTTGCCCAAAGTCACAATTGTTTGGGAGTGTCAGAACTAGGGCTTCCTGATCCTAAACACACTGGCCCGTGGGGCCAGAGACCTGTCTCAAATTGGGCCTTCCGGGGTCTTGAGCCAGTCTCCCCTCTCTGCACCTCATTTTCCCCATTTATAAAAAAGGAATCAAACTGGCCAGCTTCAGAAAGTCCCTTCCCACTCTGCCATTCAATGATCCCAAGTCCTCTTTGGAGACATTTCCCCCCTTTTCCAAATAGATGGATTTATACTTGGTACTTTCTTTGGGGCTTGTTGGCTCTGACATTCTCTGGCTCTCAATTGCCTACCCCAGGAGTGCTTTGAAGAGAACCCTGGGCGCCAGTGGCTCACAGAGTTCCTGTGGCAGCCTGACAGGGACAGTGGGCTATTCGTTGACAGTTTCCGTCACTTCCACCCAACCACAGTTGGTGCCTTCACCTGCTGGTCGACTGCTACAGGGGCCCGCCTCACCAACTATGGCACTCGGCTCGACTATATCCTTGGTGACAGAGCCCTAGTGCTGGAGGAGTTTGAGGACTCCTTCCTCATGCCTGAAGTGGAGGGTTCAGACCACTGCCCCATTGGGGCCACCTTGAGGGCTGAGCTCATCCCTGCCCCTCGATGTCCCCCACTCTGTACCCGGTACCTGCCAGAATTTGCTGGGCGGCAGCAGAAACTCTCCCGGTTCCTGATCAAACTAGACCCAAACTCCACAGAGCCTGCCTCAGCCCAGCTCCAAGAAAAGAATGATGGTGTTCCACTCAAGACCCAGGCCAAGAGAACCTGTGGGGACCTTGGCCAAGGTCAGCTGAGCCTCCTGAAGTTCTTCCAGGCAGGCCGTCCTCCAGAAAAATCCCTCGTCACTGGAGCCCAGGAGCCCAAGACTGATCCAGCCAGCCAGGAGCCCAAGGCAGTGGCACCCCCACTCCCTGAACCAAGCAGAGGCCAGGCAGCATTTTGGAAGGCAGTTTTGAAAGGTCCCCCTCGTCCTCCCCTATGCAAGGGCCATGGGGAGCCCTGTGTGCTGCGGACAGTGAGGAAAGCTGGGCCCAACTTTGGCCGACAGTTCTATGTCTGTTCACGACCTGTGGGCCACATCAGCAACCCTGCTGCTCGTTGTGACTTCTTCCTCTGGGTCTCGGGGAAGACCCCAGTCACTCATTGAGGGCCATGTGAGAGAAAGAGCCTGCCTGCTGTCAGGTTGTTCCTCTTTCCTACTCCCTTGGAGAGCCCTGCCGCTGTCCATCTAAGGATGTAAGGTCATGGAGGTCAGCATCTTTTAGTGGCTGTTCGCAAAGGCCACAGGTAGGTGCCCTGGAGCAGGGGTTGTGGGACTAAGAGAGACTCAGGGCAAAGAATGAAGCTGCTGCTAACCCAGACTGTTTAGCTTTCCCATAAATAAAGTTTGGATCTTGGAGCAGTTGAAGCACATGTTTTGGTATTTCTCCAAACCCCCTCAGTTGTGTTCCCTGTGGGGACTCACCAAGGGCTCTCATCATGTAATAGTATTGCCACAGACTTAGCCAGGTAAGGAAGTCTTTTGGGCTCCAGGAGCCTGAGCTCTCCTCTGTCCTGTGCTGTTCTGCCCCTCTGTCCTAGTTAGCGAGAGGGCCTTTACTACCATCTCAGTCACCTTTGATTTCTCCAGGAAAGGGATGGCCTAAAGTGTACAACAGGTGCCAAGGAACAGAGCCAGAACTCGAACCAAATCTCTCTGTCTCTTAAGTCTAGAATCCACCGATATTTTATTGATGTTCTTGTCTGTCTGATTGGCTGAGGTTAGGATCTGAGAGCCCTGACGAGGTCTTGGGCGGGCCAGAATGCGGGGAGGTTCAGGTTTCCAGGGGCCTTGGTAGGTTCTTGCAGGGAAAGCTTTAATTTAATTTAATTAAAGCTTTGTAGTTTTAATTTGGGGTCAGAGTGTAGAGTTAGGAGCTGGGCCAAGGGTGTCAACTTCTGGTGGGAAATCCCATTGCCAGAGGCCAGAACACCATCTCAGCAATTGCCCCAAGGCCATAATGCCAACCAATGGCTGCCCAAAAGGAATTCTTCCCAGTAGGGGATATGTATGATGGTCAGGCTGGTCCACAGAGTAGGAAATTTCCAGCCAGGTTTTCATCTGACCCTAAAAGGGCACAGCAAAGTGAAGTAGGACTGGACTTGCCTGCTCTGCTCTGCCCTCTTGAGCTAGCAAGGGGAAGCCTTCCTCATGGTTTCTTTCTTCCACCCTCTGTGTCTGTTAAGTCAGAAGCTACTTTGACTCAGACTGGCTGAGGCTGAGGCCAACAGCAATGAGTGATATCATGAAGTGACTGCAGAGGGGCCAGTATGTTAAGTTTGAGATGCTCATTAGGCCATCTGAGTAGAAGTGTCCAGCATCCCCTGAGAAATGGACTTTTAAGGTCCCTCAGATGCCCTTTAACTGCAGAGTTCTTTAAATGTGTGCTTTATGCAGGGCCCTGTGGTGGGTGCTGGTGAGTCCAAAGGCAAAACCAGAATAGTCCCTTTTTTCAAAGAGCTTGTGGTCTGTTGGAGGGCACAGAGTGTACCAAAAAAAACCAAATAGCAGGTCATCTGAGGAAGAAGGTTCAAGGAAGACTTCAGGAGGTGGCATCTAAGCTGAACCTTGAAGGAAATGCAAGAGGCTGAGAGGAGGAGTCAGGTGGATGGTGCATCTCGTGTCTGAAGAATGAATGCCTCATGAAAGGCATGGAAATGGGAGAAAACAGGTAGTGTGCCAGAGATCTCGTGAAGGGCAGCGCTAAGAAATAAGGCTGGAAAGGTAGGTGGGAACTGATTTGCAAGTGGCTTTAAATACTGAGTGAGTCTGAGTTTTCGAGTAGGAGAATGATGCATTTTAACAATTTGAATTTGACAGCAGTGTGGAAAGATGGATTGGAGAGGAGAGAGAGACTAAAGACCAGAAAATCAACAGGCTGTTGCACTAGAACCCCTAAGGAAGTCCGAAGCCGAATATATGCAAAGATATTTATAGTAGTAACTTCAGTAGTAACAAAGAACTAGAAGGAAATACTTTTGTTCGGTAGTATCAGTTGTATCTGATTCTTTGTGATCCCATTTGTGGGTTTTCTTAGCAGAGATACTGGAGTGTTTTGCCATTTCCTTCTCCAGCTCATTTTACAGCTGAGGAAACTGAGGCAAAAAAGGATTAAGGGACTTGCCCAGGATCACACAGCTAGGAAGTATCTGAGGCCAGATTTTAATTCAGGTCTTCCTGACTCCAGGCCCGGCATTCCATGCACTGTAACACTTAGCTGCCCTGGAGGAAATTGGATGCCCTGAATTAGAGAATGGCCAAACACGTTGTGGTATGTGAGTGTGATGAACACATTTCTCTAAGAGATTCAAAGAAACTTGGAAGTCTTCTATGAACTGAACCAGGAAAACGATTTCCATGACACCTTCAGGAGTGTAAAGGACAGGTGTTTTGATAGGCTAAACACTGATAAATTCATTGTGTATCTGTGATTTCAATGGCCATGCAAGCATCCTCTTCCAGGAGATCACATGACAGGTAGCAGGCTTGGAGGGAGGAATGCATTTTCACAACCAATCACTGGTGAGCTTGATTCTAATTATTGTTTTGGCTACAACGGAGAATTCTTTTGATGGAGGAGAGGGAAAGTCATTCGGAAGCGACAGTGATCATTTTAAAACCTCATCAATAAAATATTTTTAAAAGGAAGGCTATTACAGCAGCCTGAGTGAGAGATCATGCGGATGCAAACAAGGGAGCCGCTGTGAGAGAGATGTCGGAAAGGTAGACTCCATCCAGCTAGGCCAGTAATTGCCTACAGAGAGTGGAGGGTAAAGGAGAAGAGAAGGAAAACTTCCAGGTTGGGAACTTGGCTGAGTGAAAAGACAGTAAGGACCTCAGCAGAAAGAGGGAAGTTGTGTTGGTGGTGGGGTGGAGGGATGGGCAGGGAGATCTGGTTCTGTTTCAGACCTATTGAGTTTGAAGTGGCCAGGGAACATCCAGATGAAGATGGCAAGCAGGCATGCTAGCTTTAGGGACTTAGGGATCACCTGCATAGAAGTGATAGTTGAACCCAAAGCATCTGATGAGATCACCAAGACAGTGTGGAAGGAGAAGAGGGCCCAACTCAGTCCTAGGGGACACCTGCACGTAGTGGGTGGAGTAGGTTGTCAAACCAGCAAAGGAGGCTGGGAAGGTTCAGGCAGATAGGTGGGAGGAGAGTGGCTATCAGGAGAGAGTGGTCGTAAGGCTTAGAATGAGGACTGAGTAAAGGCTAATCCATTTAGCTGTTGGGATTATTGGTCGCCTTTGAGAGGTTAGCAGCAGTATCTTTCCACCCTTCCACTTGTTTTCATGACCACATGGAGCCCTCAAGGGGCTAATCCATATGGATCCCTTGGTGTCTTCTGATCCTTTCCAATTCTTGTTCAACTCTTATTTTATTCCAAAGGTCTCCAATGTATTGGGGCCCTTTCTCTAGGTCTTTGACCATCTTTTGGCTGTCACTGCAGTACCTGGGCTGGTGATCCCCTGCTCTGCCCATATGAACAGCCTGTTTCACTTGTTAATCAGGCACTCTGTGTTTCTTGACCCTCATTTCTCGAGTTTCTAAGATAGTTCTTCATTGTTGCCTGCCGACTTAAGCCTGTCTTGGGTCTTTCTCACTTTGGGGTATGGTCCTGATTTCCAGGAAGCTTAATTCTAGAATCTTCCCTGGCTGGGCCTCAGTTTTTTCCTGTGTAAAATGAGTTGTGTAGACTTGTGTGCACACTAAGCTTCCTTTCCACTCTGACCTCCTGACTCTCTTGGGCATGAGGCCAGGGACAGGACCCGGACCCTTTGGTGCTGCCTTCCAGATCCTGTATGGATGTCTCCCTGTCCTCACCCCCTGCTGAGTAAACAGACATCTGGCTATGGGATGCAGTTTATTATCTTTGAACTACTGAACACATACATGAATTCTTACATGATTTCCCTCTACAAGTGGCTGTCAGGGTAGCCCACTGCAAATCTAAAGCACTAGAAAAAGGAAAGTGACAATGATGAGATAGACTGAGGCAGGACCAGGAATGTACTTCCTGTGTGACTATATCTTCCCCTGCCTCCCCCTCTGCAGCCCCTCAGGAGAACACAGTGACATACTGAGGGCCCATGTTTCCAAAGTAGGAGCGTTCCCACTCGCTCATGAGGTCAAAGTGCACAGGGCGACGGCAGAAGTTGCAGGCGGCAGAGGAGACATCCTGGAGGGGCAGGCCCACTTCAGTCCAGGCTTCAAGCAGTTTTTCTGTGGGAAAGACAGCAGGGAGACCCTTAGTTAGACATGTCTCCTTCAGTCCTCTGTAGAGTCAGGTTGTTACAGCGGGAAGGAAGTTTAGTGAACACTAAATCCAATCCTCTTTTGGGGGAGGGGGGGCTTTTGGAGACCAGACCTCCCTGTCTCAACCAGCCCTGTTCCACAACTGATGGTCCTGGGACCTGACGTGCTCCACTTCTAAACTGAACTGTCCTGCCTCTCCAGTAGTTCCCTTACCCTCCATCACAGGGGCTCACCATAATGGTGCTGGCCTTCTCCTAGTTTACAACTCTCAAACTTGAGTCATCTACTAGCCTCAGTTTCCCTGAAAAGCAGGGATTACAAGCACATGCCCTCATTTTTACAGATGGGGACAGAGGTCTTGAGCATGTAAATGACTTTAGTTCACAATGTCAGTAGTGGAAAGACCCTTAGAAACTCTTCCCCATTCTGGTCTTTATAGAGAATGAAACTGAGGTTCAGCAAGTGACAGAGCTGGGTTTTCACCCCGGGGCCAGGGCTCTTGTAAAAAAATTAAATGTGATTTTTTTCATCTATCAAGTATCTGGTTCTTCTCCTTCCCTCTTCCATCATCTTCACTGGAAAAAGGGGAAAAAATCCTCACAACAAATGAACATAGTCAAGCAAGTCAAATGTCCACATTAGGCAAAGCTCTTGCCATTACCCATCCTGCCAATCTCTGTAGCACAGCTGGCAGGCCAAAGGATGATCCAGGCCACAAGACCTCTGCACCCAGGACTCGGGAGACCCAGGCTGCTATTCTGGTTCTGCCCTTGACTCCTGTTGGGACCTTCATTGAGGCCTTTCTCTCTGGGCCTCAGTTTTCCCCTCTGTAAAATGAGAGGGTTAGAGCAGACTGCCTGTAAACTCTTTTCTGCTGTGACAGTCCATGATGCTAAGAACCTCCCCCTCGAGGGGAATGTCACCACATGATCTCTCCTGCCCTAAGACCTCCAGGGTCTCTCAGGGTTGTGGAATGGAAGCACCCTAAGTGGGTTCTCCAAGGCTCTGTTCATGCAGCGCCCACCCTTCTGAGGCCCAGCCCAGTCGCACTAGTGAAAGGTTTGTCACCACAGTGACTGAGGGGTGGAGAACCATTTTGTCAAAGTCACTCATGGGATCTGTGTCACCCGACAGCCACCAAGATGAAATTGGAGACCCTGAAAATATTCAAGAAGTGAATCTCTTAAGCTCCCTTCCCCATCAGACCGTTGGGATTCTCTCAGCTTGCATTGGTCCTGTGAGCTGGAATAGGCCACTGGCCCCCATGCCTTATCTCCAACTGTTACTATCCTGTCCCACCTTTCTAAAGTGTCTTCCCTTGCCGTTGGCAGCATGTTCACCTACGTGTGTCCCCAAAATCTTAAATCTTACAACTGCACTAAGGCTTTGGGCACACCCAGCATAGTGCTTTAGCCAACACTGCAGGCAACGCAGGTATTTCCCAAAGAAGGAAACTGAGGCTAAAAAAGCTGGTTTTTCCCATGATCATAGAACCAGTGTCTGAAGCAGAATTTGGACCCAGATTACTGGCTCAAACTCCAGCCCCCTTTCCATTATGCCAGGCTGCCTTCTCTCTGTTCTCCTTTCCTGATCCCTGTCAATGTCTACCTCTTGGCCCTCGTCCTTCTCACTGTCTTGGTGGATGTCCATCCTTCATTCCTCTTTTGTTGTAGTCCAAGGACCTGCATTTGAATTTCAACTTTTCCACAAACCAACTGTGTGACTCTGAGCAGTCACTTAACCTCTCATTCCCAGTTTATCTGCAAAATGGGGGTCTCTCAGAATTGTTAGGAGGATGGTGCTTGGCCAATCCTAAAGTGCAGCATACATGTTATATTAAAGAGAAGAGAGCCAGGGCAGGATTAGGTCTTCATCTGGAAAATGAGCTAGATCCAGACCTTGAAAATACCTTTTAGCTCTAAATCAAATATCCTTCAGTATCATCTTTGACCCCAACCTCCTCTTTTTTCCTTTCTTCCAATCTCTGTCTCTGTTTCTGTCTCTCTCTCAGCTTTGTATATGTGAACTGTTAGTCATTCACTTCCACTCTGTCTCCCTTCCTCCAGTTATTCCTTAGCATCCAGACAGTGTCAGAGCCTCCCATTGAGCCTTTCTCTCCAGGACCCAACATTATTCTTTGAGACCCCAATTAAAGAGAAGAGAACTCAGGTCAAGACAGGGCATATCACGGCTAGGAAGCCTATGTAGGGAACGATAACTCACCAACAAAGTAGTCCATCATCTGGGGGGTGTGGTGAGGAGAGGGGGCCAGCCTCAGCAGCTCCTCACCCCTGGGCACTGTGGGATAGTTGATGGCCTGCACATAGATGTTGTGCTTGGAAATCAGGAGGTCACAGACTTGGCTGTTGAGAGCTGCATCTCCAACCTGAGTCCATAGGAGAGAATAGTCCCTTCTGTCATCAGATCTCAGACTCAGAGCAGGCACCCCCTCTCTAACATCCCCAAGAAGTGATCATCCAGCCTTTTTTTGGAGACCTCCAGGGACGGGGAACTCGCCTCCTCCCCAGGTAGCCCACTATGCTTGCAGAAAATTGTTCTAGACATTGAGCGGAATCTGCCTCTGCAAATTTCTCCCATTGTTCTCAGTTCTATTGTCTTGGGCCAACCAGAGCAAGTCTTATCCTTTTCTCACATGAGCCCACAGATAGTTTGACAGTGATGATTGTGTCAATAGCATCACTCAAGTCTGCTTTCCTATAACTTGTGCCTGTTGCTCCTAGTTAATCTGTATTGGTTCTAAGACAGAAGAGTGGTAAGAGCTAGGCAATGGGGGTGAAGGGACTTGCCCAGGGTCACACAACTGGGAAGTATCTGAGACCAGATTTGAACCCAGGGCCTCCTGTCTCTAGACCTGGCTCTCAATCCACTGAGCTACCCAGCTGCCCCCTGCCCTCCCTTTTTACAAAGGAGAAAACTGAGTTCCAGAGATGGGAAGTGACTCAGCCTAGGTCACACCAGGAATCTAGTGGCTGAGCTGAGAAGTCAGTAATCCCAGTGTTCTGACCCAGAGTTCTCTCCCATGTACCAGAGTCACCTCCTTCAATTGATTTCTTAGCCATTCACAATAATGTAGATATGAATTTTCATTTTCCATTCACTCACCCCTTCATTCAGTCATTCCTGCTCATTGTTCCTCATGGATTCAATCATTAACTTATTCATTGTCATTATTTCATTCATTCCTTTTCCTCATTCACTTATTCATGCATTAATTTTTGTACCCATTTACTCATTCAGTCATTCAGTTACTCATTCATTCACTATATCATACATTTTGGAGCTAGAAGAGTTACAAGGAGAAATAAAATTCAGTGGGAAGCTCAGAAGAGAGAAGAGAGCAGGCTTCCCAGAAAGGGCTCCCTCACCCGGATTGGGATGATGTGACTGGGGCAGGCAATGACAGGAAGCCCCTTGTCCATGAGCAGTTGGCGCATGTGACGGACATTACGCTGATGAGCACGACGTAGAGCACGGCCCTCCTCGCCCTTGAGGATGCGCACCGAGGCCAAGGCCCCAGCCAGCACCATGGGGGGCAGCGAGGTGGTAAAGATGAAGCCAGCGGCATAAGAACGCACCGTGTCCACCAAGTCCCGAGTACTGGCAATGTAACCCCCAACACAGCCAAAGGCCTTTCCTGTGAGGGGAAGAGACATTGATCCTCTGGGCCCATCATTCCAAATCCTTCAAAGCTGTCCCCTACCACACCCCCACTTGGTATTTAAATGGAAAAAAGAAATGTCTCTTGGATGAAAGAGAACTGAGAAAGAAGTGAGAGGTGAGGGGTAAGAAAATGAGAAGGAGGATAAGATGGGAAGGCATTTGAAGAGGCAAGAGGTCAGGAGGAAGAAAGAGGAAGATGGAGGTGCAGTAGCCTATTAGAGAAAGGTCAGAAGGTGTGAGAGGAAGAAATCAGCCCCTTTTAGAGGCTCTTTCTGTGGTAGATGGATGGGGTTTCCTCAAGCCCCAGACAGGGGACTGGGAGTTGTGATAAGGATGTGTCTGGGGATGATTAAGAGCTCTGGGCCCCTGGGAGCTCCTTGCCTGTGTCTGCCCAGTCTGATTGGAGCCAGGGGATGAGGGTGTGGCCCAGCCAGCTGTTCAATGAGCCTTGTGCCCTCCCCACTGCCATGGGGCCCCAGATGGTGATGAGGGGGAAGAGAGGGGAAACAGCTGAATTGGGTGGAATCCCTCACACACCCTCTTCTCTTTGGCCAAGTCTCACGTGGCCTTTAGGAAGCCTTCCAGCATTTGAAGAATCTATACACAAGGCTCTTGTTCTGCCAGGAGAGTCACAGTCAAAGAATGGAATAAGCCTCCCTGTTTGGCACCAGCCATGACTGTTCTCCAAGGCCCCTGTAACCTCAGGCCTCAGAACACCCAGCTGAACTCCAGCTTTACCTCTAAATCTTCCCAGTATCTGGAGAAATCCTTTTGAAATGACTTATCAACTCTAGCCAGGTAAATCTCGGTGCCCCCAGGCATCCCTCCAAATCCCCAGCTAAGACCCCTGGTGCCATAGTAAAACCTTCTGAATTCCCAGTGAAACTCTGAATCTTCAGCTAAATCCTCCCAAATTTGGAGTCAGGGGCCCTAGGTTCAAATCCTGCCTCTTCTATATACTTGTTATGTGTCTGTGGGCATATCCCTTCCCTCCTTTGGGCTTCACTTCACTGGTATAGAAAATGAGAGTCGGACTAGATGCCCTCTAAGGCCCCTTACAACTTCTGAGTGCTTTGATTTAAAGCAAAACCTAATGAGTTCCCAGCTAAACCAGCTCAATCCACAGGTGGCATCCATTGGGCAGCCAGAAATCAGAGTTTAGTTTCTTCTTGTCTCCAAGGCTCTGGTGGGGAAGATGAAACAAGACCCCTCCTTGGCTCTGAGTTTCTCAGTAAGCCTCAAACAGGAGTTGGGAATTGTCAGAGAATCCCTCAATCTGTACCCAGGTCTCCCCTTCTCCTTCCGAGGCAGCTCACCCAGAGTTCCAGAGACGATGTCAATCTTGTGCATGACACCGTCACGCTCCCCGATTCCAGCACCCCTTGCACCATACAGGCCAACAGCATGGACTTCATCCACAAAAGTCAGGGCCCCATACTTGTGGGCCACATCGCACATCTCCTCCAGGGGGCAGATAGCACCTGGAAGGGGTGGAAGAGAGACCCAGAGAGAGAGGATGAGAAACAAAGCCCAAGATCCAGAAAGAGAAATGGGCTCAGAGAGCGTGCCAAAGAGAAACACACCCACTGGAAAGAAGAGGGGGAGAGCAGAGAAAGAGATCATCAGAGATACCCAGTAGACACCTCTTCTGCTTAAGTCTTAGATAAGATTCCTCCCTCAAATGCCCTTTCATTCTTTCATCTGGAGACTAGACCTCAACCTCTGTTTCTAGTTTCCCACCCAGCTGATCATTTCTTTTGGGAACAGAAGGTAGTAGAATGGTTAGAGATAGGGTTTGGGGCAGCAGAGATTCTTTTGTCTTTCTTGCTCTCTCCAGCACTTAGCACCTGGCCTGGCACTAGTAGATGCTTGTTTGGTGCTATGTAGCTACTAAAGTTAAGCAAATCAGGCAGTGGGATGGTTACGATATTGTTGGTGGGGGAGTGTTGAGGAAAGGCCATATTTTCTCTGTTGGAGAACTGCCCAATAGATTTCCCAGGCAGTGAGATGGTACAGGCATCTTTCCCAACCCATCCAACAAGCGTTGATGAACTGTCTTCTATGTTCTGAGTGAATCTAGCTTGTGAGCAGGACAGAAAAGCCAATAAGGAGGGAAAGAACACTGACAAGTAGGGGGATCAGGAAAGGCTTCTTGGGAAAAGTGTCAGAGGTGCTAAAGAAAAAGAAGAGTTTGAAGAGATAGATGTGGGGAAATCTACCCAGACCAAATTTTAGAGGCAAGTATGCAGAGCAGCAAGTAGGCCTATCTGATTAGGACAGAGTGCGTGAAGGGGTCTATTACACAGTAAACCTGGAAATCAGTCTGGGAAAGGCCTTAAATGCCAGGCTGAGGAGTCCTAGAGGTAATAGGGAACCACTGAAGCTTCTTGAGTAGGGGAGGGATGTGCTTGGAACTTTTGTGCTTTCTGGATTGGAGGAATGAGATGGTGGGTAAGATATATGGAAGTGGGATGGTTTGGATATCTTTCCTTTGAAGTAATGAGGAAGTAGGAGGGTTTAGACATTGTTTGAAAACTAAGACAGTAAAATAGTCACAAGTTTGTCTCCATTGGTGAAATAAGGCAGTGAGAGGTTGGGCTATGTGTCTATTAGAGAAATAAGGCAGTGCAATTGCATTCCTCTCTTCCCCTTTTCCATCCCTGCACCCCAAACTACTCACCATCCATGGAGTGTACTGTCTCAAAGGCAACAATCTTGGGTGCCAGGGGGTCAGCTTTGCTCAGGAGTTCCTCCAGATGTTTAGGGTCATTGTGACGGAAGACAAACTTGGGGACCCCACTATTTCGGATGCCTTGGATCATGGAAGCGTGATTGCCGGCATCTGAGTAGATCTCGCATCCTGCAGGCAGATAAGACCAGCCTTTCAGACCTCAGGTCCTTAGGCACCCCCTGGCTACCTAGGAGGGAGGCCAGGCCAAGGCTAGGACAGAGATGATTTAGCATGAAGGGCTATGCTTTGAAGCCCACTTCTTCTAGGAAGTCTTTAGAGAATGATAAACCATTATAGCTAAGAAGGTACTTAAAGGTCAATCAATCTAAGCCTCTTATTTGACAGAAGAAACAGGAGTGCGGCAGGCAGGTGGCTTAGTGGATAGAGGGCCAAGCCTGGAAATGTTCAAATCCGGCCTCAGATACTTCCTGGCTGTCTTACCCCTACCCCATTGTCTATCTCAGTGGTGGTGAACCTATGACACAGATACCAAAGATGGCACGCAGAGTGTTCTTTGTGAGCATGTGGTCTCCTCCCCCCCCCCCCAGAGTTGGTTACTAGAAAGGCAGAGGCTTGGGTGGAGCTGCTCCCCTCCCCCTCTCTACCGTACCTGATGACATTTTTTCACATCCCCTGCCACTCTGCCCAGCAGCCCAATGGGAGTGCACAGGGGGTAAGGTGGGTGACTTACAGGTGGCAGAGCTAGAGGGGAGGGGAGTGGAGAGCTTGGGCCATTCCCCTCTCACTCTCTACACTCACTGAGGATATTCCTCACCTCACCCACCCATCTGCTCAGCAGTCCAATGGGAGCTCTTTCTCCCTCCCCTGTGTGGGGTAAGGGGGTTGTGCCCAGCACTCGGTGAAGGGGAGGGGCACAGCATGTGGTCTCTGTGGGAGGCTGGAATAATGCTCAGCCTTGGGGGTGGGGTAGGGGCAGGGCCCAGCACTCCATGTCTAAAAGGTTTGCCATCACTGATCTAGCCCTTACTGCTCTTCTGCCTTGGAGCCAATACACAGTATTGACTCTAAGATGGAAGGTGAGGGGTTAAAAAGAGGAACAAGAAGAAGAAACAGGCTGAGAGTAGGGCAAAGACCTTTCCTAAAGGCCCTGCAATAGTAAATAGGTGAGTCTGAATGAGAACCTCATTCTCCTGTCTGTGGGCTGGGCCAGACCTCTCTCCTACCCTGTGGCTGCTTCTCCTTGGGGATGACTTCAGCAAATCTGAATTCACTCATTCATTTACTCCCCAAGCCACCCAATTATTGATGCACCAAACAGGTGCCAGCTACTGCTCTGCAGTCTAGGCTTGTAGAGACAAAACCAGAACAGTCCATGGCCTCGATAAGCTTACATTCTTCCTCTCTGCAACACTGTGTCAGCAGTGCTGTGGCCCTGAGCAGCCTGCGCCAAACTCCCAGAGCCTCACCTGGCAGGGTCCTAGCCAGGGTGAACAGGGTCGAGTCATTGGCCACGAAGCAAGAGGAGAAGAGCAGGGCAGCATCCTTGTGGTGAAGGTCAGCCAACTCTTGCTCCAGGGCCACATGGAACTGGCTAGTCCCAGAGATGTTTCTTGTCCCACCAGCCCCAACTCCAAGCTGCTGCAGGGTCTCCCTAGGGAGAAAATGGAAGAGTGCAGAGCTGTATCCCAGGCTCTCCTTGGGCAAGAGGCCCAGCCTGGGGGCATAGCCAAGAGAAGCAAGAGGACCAAGGACGTCTCAGAGGAGCTGGGCAAGCCTTTTAAGCTACAGCTTGAAAGAGTCCTCCAGGAAGCCTTCCCTCATCTCCCAGGTAGCATGGGACCACACAAAAGGCCTTGCATTTCAAATTATGAAGACCCGGGTCCAACTCCACCTCTGAGTCCATTTTCCGGATCCAGGAATGGAAGGTTCTAAGGATGGGATTTAGAATTGGAAGGGACCTTAGTGTTTCCTCATTACAGCAGAGAAAACAGAGGCCGGTCATAAAGGAACATTCTAAGGTCGCACAGATAGGAGGCAATGGAACTATTTAGTATTTGAAAGCCATTCCTCACCATTGAATCCATTCCTTTTAACATGCCTCATCTCTCCCCCAGCCAGACCAGGCCTGAGCTCCCAGAGGAGCCAAGGCCTGCGCTAGGCCTCACTCATAGTCTTGCTTTGGGGCTCTGAGATGCTAACGTGCTCTGGTTCCAAGATTTTAATGTTCCCTAACTCTCAGCTTTGGATTTTCTCTGGTTTGGAAACGAAGATTCTCCTGTAGTGTAGTTTGGGACATTCTCCGGCTCTCACTTTTATCCTGTCCCGAGAATCTACTATGCTATGTTTATGGGATCACAGATGTGGAGCAAGAAGGGTCCTCAGGGGCTATCTCATTCTGCCTCCTCATCTTACATTTGTCAGAAGAGAAAAAACGTGGACCAGAGAGGGAGGGACTTGCCCAAGTTCACAGAGATACCAGTGATACCAGCCTCCTGGCTATTCCTCAGACGAGACTCTCCATCTCCTCCAAGACTCTAGATGTTTTCAGTGACTGTCCCTCCTGCCGGGAATGCTCTCCCTCCGCATCTCTGCCTCCTGACTTCTTTCAAGTCCCAGCTAAAATCCCATCTTCTTCAGGAACCCTTTCCCAATCCTTCTCATTCTAGCGCCTTGTCATCCTGGATACATACAAGCTTGTTTGTTCAGAGCTCTAACTTCCTATATCTCAGTGAGCCTAACTTGCTCTGGTTAAAGGGCCCCCCCCCAGAGCTCACTGTGTGGCTTGTAGCACACTGGGGTGCCGGCTCATGCCCAGGTAGTCATTGCTGCACCAGATGGACACTTCCCTGGTGGCCACACTTCCCCCTTCCGAGAAGTCCTGGGCCAAGGGGTAGGCATCAGCCTTGCGGTTGACGGTCTTGAACACCCGGTAGGTGTGGTCCCTCTTCTTCTCTTCAATCTTGCTGCTGAAGAAGGCATCATAGTCAAAAATTTGGCTGCCTGTGGGGAGATGGGACAGTTAAGGACCTTCTCCCTCAGACTCAAGATTCAGGAACTCTCCCCTCCTGGCTGGCCTGGCCCTTCTCCCACCTCTCTAGAGCCATCCCAGCTCTCTAGTGAGTCAAGGGCCTCTCTGGCACTGGAACCAAAGCCTCCCTGTCCTGGTTGTCTGTCCAGATTCTTCTGCAT
Source organism: Gracilinanus agilis (assembly GCF_016433145.1). NCBI lineage: Eukaryota > Metazoa > Chordata > Mammalia > Didelphimorphia > Didelphidae > Gracilinanus > Gracilinanus agilis. The sequence goes on along the minus strand of NC_058136.1, from coordinate 59,161,875 downwards.
AGCTCCTCACTTCAGTCTTCTGTTTTTTATCAGTCTCACTTTCTCTTTTTTATATTCCCTCCCTCCTCTCTGTACCCGACCATCTCCATTTCTCACTCCATTTCCCTCCTATTTCAATCCCCTCCTCTGTCTTCCTCTCAGTCTGTTTCCTTCCTCTCTATATCACTTTCTGTTAAGCATCCTCTGTCTGGCTGCCTTTCTTCCTCTCTCCCCATCTTTTTGCATGTCTGACTTTATCTCTATCTACCTGCTCTCTCTCCCTCTAGCCCTCCCTCCCCTGACTCAGTTTCCCTCCCTCTCTGTTTTTTCCCTTCTTTCTCAATTTCTCTCCCTCTCCATTATCACCTTCCTTTCTAGCCCTCCCTGTTCTCTGTCCATCTATCACTTTCTTTTTTCCTTCCTTTTAGTTCTGCCTCACACCAGGTCTGTTTCTGTCTCT
>NC_058136.1:59091035-59158492 GCF_016433145.1 Gracilinanus agilis | reverse complement strand
GGGGGGGGGGGGAAATGGCCCATGCAAGTCAAGAGTGGAAAGCTTTAGGCTCCCCCGTTTCTTTCCCCCCCACTCCTTGCACTCTCCACCCTCAGTCATAGAATCTTAGAATCTTGGAATCTTAGAATCTTAGAATCTTATCGGAGACTCTCGTCTTAAAATCTTAGCATTCTGGCTCACAAGAACCCTTGAATTATAGAATGTCTGAGTCTTCCGATCTTTGAACGGCTCCCTGGATGGATTCCATTCAACTCAGAGAAGTTTCAGAGTGACTGTCCCAAAGTGGGGTGGTGGGCCCCCCTCGCTGGACTTCTTGAAGCACACACTTGTGTGTCAGTGAAGGGATTCTCTCAGGTACAGGCTGGCCTATGTGGCTTTGAGAGCCTTTTCAGCTCTTAACATTCTCCAATTCTTAGATTCAGAGAACATTGGAGCTATAAGGGACCTTTAGAAGACTGTCCTGTTGCCCGAGGCCCCAGTGGGGTAGAGAATTGGGCACTGGCCCCGGGGCCCAGAAGACTGGCATTCAGATCCTTCCTCAGATGCTTATTAGCTATCTGTGTAACTCTGAGCAAGTCACACATAACCTCAAAGAGCCTGTAAAATGAGGGAGTTGGCCCTGCGACTTCTAGGTTCAGGTTCCTTCCAGCTGCAAATCTATGATCCTAGGAAGTCTAGCCCTAACCCTCCTTTCACCAAAGGAAAGAACAGGTCCCGAGAGGCCAAGGGACTCCGATTCCCAGAACAGCAGCGTTAGCTGGGACTTTAGTGGCCATCAAGTTTAATTCCCTTATGTTACAGAGGAGGAAACTGACAGAGACGAGAAGGGACTCACCCAAGGTTCCACCCATAATAAGTGAGCCAGGCCGGGAGCTCAAGACTCCTAGTCCAGGGCTCTTTCCATGGCATCCCAGTGATTTCCCTTCCGATTTCCCCTCTTTCTTTCCCAAACATGAGCCAGTCCCTCTACTTGACCCCCCCCCCCGTCCCATATTACTGAGCCCCCCCCATTTCTCCTTGACCTGGTATGCTCCGTCTCTCTCCTCCTCCCCACCCCACCCCAAATAAACCCTTCCATATACATTTTGCCCGTATTTAGCCATGGTTTTCCCAGGATCATCTGAGCAATGAGAGAAGAGGGAAAGATGGATGGGAAGAGTGGGAAGTAGGCAGAAGGGATGAGTGGGAAAGAGATGAGAGAAAGGAAGAGATGAGATGGAAGGAAAGAAGAGAAGTGAGGTGGAGACAAAGGTGAGAAAAGTAAATGAGGGCTTCATATAAGAGAAAGTCTGCAGAGATGGAGATGAGGTGCAGAAAGTGTAGACAAGATTGGAAGGAGAGAGAGAGAGAGAGAATCTGAATCAGGCCCGACATTCTGCCTATGAGACTGGCCAAAAGGGAGAAGGGGAGAAGGGAAACGTGATGGAGCTGTCAGCTCAGAGAGAGACAGTGGCAAGGGACAGACAAGAGAGGGGGAGACTCGAGATGGAGATAATCGGGAATCTAGGGAGAGAAGCAGAAGCATCAGAGACAGAGGCACTGGCAAAGAGAGACACAGAAACTCCTGGGTTGAAAGCCCTAGAGGTAAATAAAGGCCGTGGGCCAGGGTCCTACCTGTTGCCCTGCACTGAGGACGAACGTGAAGCCCTGGTGGCCCAGAGCCCTTATTTATCTGTAGCCCCGCCCCATCCCAGCTCCCAGGCCTGCCACTCTCCCATTGGTTCCAGGGCTAAGATAACACTGAAGTTGTAAGATCTGACTCCCCTTGCTTTCCCCCACCCCTGGAGCCTTCTCCCCTGTCTTCCTGGCCTCTGCCTCTTTCTCCCTGTCCCTGTATTTCTGGGTCTGCCTTTCTCTGTCAGTACTGTTTCTCATTTCTTGTCTCCTCCTCTCTCTCTCTCTCTTACTAGACCATTTCCCAGACTCTGACTGTAGCCCCCCATTTCTCTGACCCATTGGCTCCTTTTCTGTTTTCCTCCGCCTCCATCCTGCCCTCTCTCTACCTCTGGCCCTATCTCCCTCTTGCCATTTCCTCTCTCTCTGCCCCCTCCCCATCCCCTTTCTTTCTTTCATTGTTGTTGAGTTGTTTCACTTGGGGCTGATTTTTGGTGACCCCACTTGGGGTTTTCTTGGTAAAGATACTGGAGAGGTTTACCATTTCCTTCTCCGAATCATTAGACAAGGAAACCGAGGCACACATCGAAGTGACCTGCCCAGGACTGCACAGCTAGGAAGTGTTTGATGCCAGACTTAAATTCAGGTCTTCTTGCCTCATCTCCATCTGATCCCCCACCTCCCCGCCAGCCCCTGCCATCACTCCTCACATCCACCCTCTCCCACGCTCCCTTTGCCTCCTCTGCTCTCTCTCTCCATGGCTCTGTGGCTCCCACTCCCTCTTTCTCCACCTTGCTTGGTCTCCCCTCCAACTGTGTTCGTCCCCTTGACTTTTTTCCCTTGGATGTTTTGATCCTTCTTTTAAACATGGTGCTTTCATGTCTATCACTTTCCACTGACCAACCCTCCCTTGCAACAAGTAAACATTCCCAAGCAAAACAAATGGCTACATTCGTCAGCTTGGCATTCCCAAGGCTTTTTTGTGCATTACTCCCCTTCAGGCATTCTCTCACTCCTCCTCCTACTCAGCTCCAACTCCTTCCTCCATGCCTTTGCCTAAGCTGTGTGTCTCCTCTGCCTGGAATGCACTTTCTCCTGGATACCATCCCTAAGATTTTGAGCTTCCTTCAAGGCTCAACTCCTGGCAAACCTTTCCTCATCCCTTTGGTTAGGAGCTGCCTTTTTCTCCCCCTTCAATAATCATGGATATATCCTTTTCTGTTTCCGTCCCCCCCTCCCCACCAATGGGATCAAGGGCTGCTTTCATTGCTGTCTTTGTAGCCTCAACACCATGATAGATTCCTGTCGAATTGCATTTTGAATGTTTTTCAGTGTTTTCCGGGGCACGATGAGCTTATCCAAGGAAACCAACTCCACTAAATAGTTCATGTGACTCACTTCTCTTTCCTTGAGCCACAGAAATGTGGGGCGGGGTCCCCTCTGTCCCTTGGAGAATACATTTATTTTATTTTTTTTTAATTTTAAACCCTTGACTTCTGTGTATTGACTTATAGGTGGAAGATTGGTAAGGGTAGGCCATGGGGGTCAAGTGACTTGCCCAGGGTCACACAGCTGGGAAGTGTCTGAGGCCGGATTTGAACCTAGGACCTCCCGTCTCTAGGCCTGGCTCTCAATCCACTGAGCTACCCAGCTGCCCTGGAGAATACATTTAAATTGGAGAATCCCACCCAACAGATAAAAGCCACCTTCTCTTGATCTTGTTCTGCCACAGAAATCCGACGGCTAACTGAGACTGAGCGGCTAGATGTGCTGGGCAGCAGGGACCATTCTCACGGGTCCAGCGTGTTAACATCTCCCTCTCTCCCCTCTGGCCCTAGCTGGCTCCCAGCACATCGGAGTTAGAAGGGACTCAAAAATCCCTTCAAAAGCATCCTCCAACTTTTGTCTGAAGACCCATCAGTGAGGGGGAACCTGCCAACCCCCAAAGGCAGCTCAGTCTGCTTTTTATCTGGCTCATTTTCTTGTTGAGACGTTTTCCCTTCTGATGAGTTTAAATCTGTCGCTTTGGAACTTCCACTCATCGCTCCTGGTTCTGTCCTTTGGAATGAAGCAGATTAAGTTGTGCTCCTCTTCCCATCGGTGGCTCTTTGGGTATTTGAAAACAGTGAACAATCCCCCCTCCCAGGCTTCACTAGGCTAACCCCATCTTCCCCACCACCTCCTTCAGCAAATGCCCTTCCTCTGGATGCTCCCTGTCTGATCAATGGCCTTCCTAGAAGGTGATGCCCAGATGGAACACAATACGTCAGATGTGGTCCAGTATCGTAGCCATCTCCCAGAGTATCTGTATCCCACTGTGTCTGTCTGCATGTCTGCCGGTCTCTGAGGTAGCCCTTTCTCCCGTCTCTCTGTCAGGCTTTTGCATGCCTCTCCTTCCTTCTGTGTTTCTCCATCTGTCTGTATCTCTGTCTCTGCCCCTCTATCTCTGTATCCCCCTCGTTCGTTCTGTCTCTCTCTCACCCATGGCACAGTGACAACAAGCCCGCTAGCTCAGGAGTCAGAGAACCGGCCTTCAGATCCTGCCTTGCCACTCTTTGTGGCACCTCAGCTCTCAGAGCCTCCAGTTCCTCAACTGTCCAATGAAGGGGATGAAGTAGATGGCGCTGAGGTCCCTGCCAGCTCTGAAGCTATGCCAGTTCTCTTTAGCCTCCTTTCTCTCTATCGCTCTGTCTCCTTTCTAGTTCCATTTCTCTTTGCCTTCCCCAGGCGTTCCCTCCCCTTCTCCATCTCCCTCTAGCTCTGCCCACTTTGTCTTCTCTGTTCAACATGTCAGCAAGCCTTTATTAAGCCTTTACTGAGCACCAGGCACTGGGCTAAGATCTGGGGACCAAAAGAAAGGCAAGAATGGTTCTTGGCCTCAAGGACAATCTGATGGAGGAGATAGCATGCCAACAACTAGGCACAAATCAGTTGCTTCAGTCACGTCCCACTCTCTAGGACCCTACTTGGGGTTTTCTTGGCAGTTCCTTTTTCAGGTCATTTTACAGATGAGGCAAATGGGTCAAAGCGACTTGCCCAGGGTCACACAGCTAGGAAGCATATGAGGTTGGATCTGAACTCAGGCCTTCCCGATTCTAGGCTGATGATCTATCCACTGTGCCACCTAGCTGCCTATATGGGAAGTAATCACAAAGAGAAGGCACTAGCATTAAGGAAGCCTGGGAAATGCTGCTCCCAGAAATTGGGATTTTAGCCAGGACTTGAAAGAAGCCAGGAAGGTGGACATTCAAGACATGGGGACAGTCAGCAGCAAACACGGAATCAGAACAGCCAAAAGAGCAGTGCCGTTAGATTGCTGAATACATACTGGGAAGGAGAGTTTCATAAGACTGGCAAGTTAGGAAGGTGCCAGGCTAGAAAAGGCTTTAAAAGCTTAAAAAAGGAGGTAGCAGGAGCTGCAGTAGAGGAGGGGGCGGGTGGCCCCATCACACCTGTACCTTCAGAGGATTGCTCTGGGAGCTAAATGGGGCACAGGTTGGAGTGGAGAGAGACTTGAGGCGGAAAGACCAGCCAGGGGCTGGGGTGACACCCAGGGAGCCAAATGAGTTCTGTTTAGATGTGTTGGGTCTAAAGACATTGATGGGGCATCCAGCTGAGATGCAGTTAAGAGATGCAAGCCTGGAGGTCAGGAGAGATGTTAGGGCTGGAGAAATAGATCTGAGAATCATCTGCATAGAGAGGTGACTATTGAATTTATGAAAATTGATGAGATCACCAGGGAAAATCACATGAGACAAGAAGGCCCTAGAACTGAGCCTCGAGGGCTGCCTGTGGCTAGTGGGCAGGACCTAGAGGAAGATCCAGGTAGGGGAGAAGCCTAGGGAGAAGAGAGTGTCAAGGAGAAGAGGGCGATTGCTCTTCTCCTTTTCTCTGTCTCCTATGTGGCTTTTCCTTCCTTTCCCCACTGATGTCGCTGTTTCCTTTTAGCTCGGTTTCCCTCTATCTGTATCTTTGCCCTTCACTATCTCCTTTCTCCTCCCTCTGCCTCCTCTCCTTCCAAATTCTACTCTACCGTCTCCCCCTTGTTCGTTTCCTTCTTTCCTTCCTCCGACTTTTCCTTTAGTCTCTGCCTCAGTAGTGAATCCAGCCTAGGAGAATTCCTAGGCGAAAGGGCCCTTTAGCTGGGAAAGCAGAGAAGTAGAATGACACGATCAGCTGTCCGAGGGTCTGAAGGGCCTTCAGTGGGCAGAGGGATTCCACTTGTCCTGCTCAGCCCCAGGGAGCATCCCAGAGGAGAAACAAGGAGACAATTTAGACTCGATGTCAGAAGAAGCTCCCTAAGCACGAGAAGGTGCCCAAATGGCCGACTTGGGTGACGATGGCTGAGGGGCTGTCGCGGGGAGGAGAGCTCTTTCCAAATCACAAAAGTTAAAGAGACCATCTTTGAGTGACCTTCTGGCCAGTCCATTTCAAGGTCGTCTTGCCACTTCCAAGCTGCTTGAAATTCCCCATGCCGAGAGAGGGTTCCCAGAGAAACACAGCTAGCTTCTCTGGGGATCATTTGGAAGGTTCATTGGCCTAAGAGTTTCAATACAATTTAGAAGTCATCTAGTCCAACCCCCACAGTGTAAGGAGTGGGCAGCGGTGGGATTTGAACCCAGCGCTTGTGACTTCCTCCAGAGTCACTTTCCTTCATCTTCCCACAAGAGACAAATGAGGAATGAGGGTGCAAGGCTGCAGGAAGAAACTCTCAGCAACTAGACAGACAGCAACAGTTGTTCCCAAGGGCCGGGATCCGACACATTCCCCTCCCCTGACCCCCTCCTATTTCTCCTCTTCTATCCAATGAAAAAGAGGGGACCTGCCATCACAGCACAAGGCGGAAAGTCCTCCAAGGGGCCTAGAAGGGCACCACAGGATGGATGCACAGGGAGCTCTGTAGTTTCTCTTTGTGGTCACCGGCGCCCCCTGCTGGGCCTCCGGGCTATTGGCCGCTCCTGCCTGGAGGGGAAGGACATGTGCTTAACATGATGTCTAGGTTTGGTCGCCACCTTGGCTCTTTGTACCCTTTATGCTTTGGCCCTGCGTCCTCCCAGAGAGTGGGCCAGGCCTGTTCAGCAAAGCCAGGCAACCCCAAAGCCGGATTCTCTATGCAGGGTTGCACCTAAGTGGGCCCAGGCCGTGGAAGGATTTGGGGAACCTATTTGCCAGTCCTCTCACTTTCCATCTGAGGAAACAGGCTGTGAGTGAGTGACTTGTCCAAGGACTCTGCAGTAATAAAGCTGCCCTTGATTTCCAGGCCCTCCTCTGACACACTTGCTAGATGATCCTGAGCAAGCCGCGTACTTAACAGTCAGTTCTCTAGGATCATATTTATTTATTTTTATTTTCATTTTGGAAGAAACTGGGGCCAACAGGATGAAGTGACTTGCCCAAGCTCACACAGCTAATAAGTGTCTGAGGCTGGATTTGAATTCAGGTCTTCCTGATGGCAGGCCCAAGTGCTCTGTCCACCATGCCACCTAGTGGTGCCCATCTTTCTGCTCTAGTAGAAGGGAGCTTCCTCAACAGGAGTCTCCTTTCCCAATGAAATCTAGGGTCTGTTAAACTGAAATCATAGGGCTCAAAAACATCAATTCTACCATCTTCAGATCATAGTTTTAGGGTCAGAAAGGACTTTGAAGCCCAGTGAGGCAGCTATTGGCATAGTAGAGAGAGTGCTGGGCTTAGAGGCAGAAAGACCTGAGTTCATATCTCACTTTCTAGCTGTGTGACTCTGAGCAAGTCAGGTAAGTGCCATCTGCCTCAGTTTCCTCATCTGCAAAACAGGTGCTGTAACAGCCTCTCCTCAAGGTTGTAAGGACTTAGCCTAGTACCTAGTACATAGCAATTACTCTATGAATACTTATTCCCTCTCCAATGAATCCAATTCCATCATTTTCAAGGTGAGAGAATTAAAGAGGTGGGTAAAGTGACTCACCCAGGATCACTCAGTGTCTAAATTGGTGTATGAGGTGGGATTTGGGACCCCTCCTTCTAAAGTGCAAAGTCTTTCTTTTCCGTCTTTTTGTCACAGAGAAGTCCGAGAGCTACAAGAGACCTCAAGTTGTCCAGTTCGACTCTGACTGTAGCAAGAATGCCTTCTCTTCTAGCTACCATGTGTGGCATGCCCTGAGGATACAGATCGGGAGCCCAATAGAATCCTTGCCTTCTCCAGAGTTACCATTCTTCTGGGAGTTGCCCAGTGTTTACAGATAAGTAGATTCATGGTCCCTACAAGTAGATATGAGGTATGGACAAAGAAAATACAAGGTCACCGGGGCTTGGGGGTTGATGGCATGAGCAAGGCTCAAGAAGTCTCTCGTCCGGTCCTTCAAGGGAGATTGGGTTTCCAAGAATATCGGTTGAGGAGGGAGAGCATTCCAGGAATGGAGTGGGGAGGGGTGGGTAGCCTGTACAGAGGCAGGACCTCAGGAAATGAAATGTCGCCTACATTGCTCAGTCATTTAAGTGGTCAGACCGTCTGGGACCCCATTTAGGGCTTTCTTGGCAAAGAGACTAGGGGTAGTTTGCCATTTCCTTCTCTGGCTTACTTGACAGATGAGGAAACTGAGGCCAACAGGGTAAAGTGACTTGCCCAGGGCTTTTGGACAACTGTAAGTGCCAGGAAGTTTCTCCTTTCATCCAACCTAATAATAATTTCATCCTTCAAAAGGTGGAGGAACCAAAAGGGGGAAGGTCTGCTATCCCTAGCCTCCCTGACAAGGAGGAGCCAGTTGTTGGGATAAAAATGATGGGGGCAGCCAGGTAGCACAATGGATAGAGTGCTGGGCCTGGAGTCAGGAGGACCTGGCTTCAAATCTGGCTGCAAGCACTTCACACACAGCTGTGTGATCCTGGGCAAGTCATTTAACCCTGTTTGCCTAGCCCTTGCCCTTCTGTCTTAGAGTTGTTTCTAGGACAGAAAGTAAACGTCTAAAGAAAGAAATGGTAGGAAACTTGGGCAGGAAAGGGATGCAGCCAAATGGGACTTGGGATAGACAAGAGGAAAGTGGAGCCTAGGCTCAGATGCTCCCTGAATCTGGGGGAAGGTCAGAATTCAAAGGGCTCAAAGGAAGAAGATGTAGGATCCGCACCTGAAAACTCAAGAGAAAGGCAGCTCAGGACAGAAGGGAAGCTTTGGGAAAGAAACTCCGAAGATGCAAAAAGACATGTCAGACACTTCCTAGGTGTGTTACCCAGGGCAAGTCTTTTAACCCCCATTGCCTAGCCCTTACCGCCCTTCTGCCTTATTCCAAGACAGAAGGTAAGGGGGTTGAGAGAAAGAGAGCGAGAGAGAGTCAGAGACAGAGACAGAGAGACAGAGAGTGACAGCAGAGAGAGAGAGAGATAAAGAGAGAAATAATGTCAACAAGGAGGAGGAAAAGGCAGGTAAGAGAGAAGGGTCTGTTGTGTTGTGCTGTGTAATGCTGTGCTGTGATTGTAGTGCTGTGTTGCATTGTGATATGCTATTTTGTTGTGCTGTGCAGTCTGGTATTTTGTTGTGTTTCATTGTATTGTACTAGGTTGTGCTGTCCTGGGTTGCGTGGTTCTGTGTTGTGCTGTGTTGTGCTGTGCTGGCTGGTATTGTGCCACGTTATGATGTACTTGTGGTGCTGTGTTGTATTTTGTCGTGTTCCATTATTCTGTGTTGTGCTGTGCTGTGTTCTTTTCTGTGGTGGTATGCTTGTTGCGTTGTGCTGTGTCAAGTTATGGGGTATTGTTGTGTTGTACTTTGTTGTCTTTGGCTATGTTGTGTTGGGTTGTGTTGGGTACAATGTGCTTATTATGCTGGCTTGTTAACTTGTGCTGGGTTGTGCCATGTTGTGCTTTGTTGTGCTGCATTGTGTTGTGCTGGGTTGTGTTGTGATGTGCTTATTATGCTATGCTGGTTTATGTTGTGATTGTTGTGCTGTATTGTATTGAGTTGTGCTGTTTTGTTGTGCTGTGCTGCATTATACACTTTGTTGTGTTTATCTGTGTTGTGCTTTGTTGGGTCGTATCAAATTGCAATGCGATTGTTGTGCTGTATCGTGCCGTTTTGTGCCGTGTCGTACTTTGTTGTGTTGTGCTTTTTTAGGTCGTATTGGTGATGTAATTGTTGTGCTATTTTGTGCTGTGCTGTATTGTACTTGGCTGTGTTTGGCTGTGTTGTTTTATCATGCTGTGTTATGCTGGGTTGTGATTGGTGTGTCATGTTTGGTGTACTTGTTTTGCTGGGTTGTGTTATGATATGATTATTGTGCTGTGTTTTCTCTGGTTGTGCTGCTACTTTGTGCTGTGCTGTGTTGTACTTTGTTACGTGTAGCTGTATCGTGTTGCGTTGTGCTGGTTCACTACACTGTGTTGCGTCGTGTTGTATTTGTTATGCTGCGTTATCTTTTTGTGCTATTTTGTTGTGTGATGCAGTGCTGTGTTCAGTTAGGATGTGATTGTTGTGCAGTGTTTTGTTTGTGCCGTGTCGTAATGTTCTTTATTGTGTTGTGTTGTGTTAGATTGTGTGGCTTATAATGTGCCTGTGCTGTGCTAGGTTGGATTAGGGTGTGATCGTTATACTCTGTTGTGTTGTGCAGTATTGTGTTTTTCTGTGCTGTGCTGTGTTGTATTGAGTTGTGATGTGCTTGTGCTATGTTGCACTGTGTTGTGTTATGCTTCATTAGGTTGTATTGAATTGTGATGTGATTTTTGTGCTGTGTTGTGTTGTAATATGTTTAGCGTGCTCTGCTAGGTTGGGGTTAGATATGCTTTGTTGTCTTGTGATGTTTTGTGTCGTATTGAGTTGTTCTGGCCTATTCTGTGTTGTGCTATGTCATATCGGATTGTGCTGTGCTGTGTCTATGCTGTGTTGTGACACGCTCATTGTTCTGGGCCCTGCTCTGATGTGCCGGGCTGGGTTGTGTTACGCTCTTTGGCGCTGTGTATATTGTGACGTGTCTGCTGGGCTGGGTTGAATTGTATTGTATTGATCTGGGTTGGGTTGTACCATTTTCTCTTGTGCCATGCTTTGTTGTGTTTTGCTGCGGTGCAGCATTGTGTGATTTTGTGCTCTTCCGGGTTGTGTTATCGTATGCTGTGCCACGTTGTATTGTGATGGGATGTTTTGTACTCTTTTATGCTGTGCTGTGTTTAGCTCTGTTGTGCTGCATGTATTGTTCCTCGTTGTGTTATGTTGAATTGTTCCATGTTGTGCTTTATTGTGTCATTCTGTGTTGTGTTGTGCTAATTCGTGCCATCCTGTAATGTGTTTAGCGTGTGCTGGGTTGTGCTTTGTTGTGTTGTACTATTTTGTGCTGGGTTGTGCCGTGCTGTTATGGGCTCGCTATGTTGTGATTTGTTGTGATACAGCTTAGTTGTGCTGTGCTGCACTGTATTGTTCTGTGTTGGGTTGTGCTTTATTGTGTTATGCCGGCTTGTATTGTTCTGTGCTGTGCTGTGTTGAGCGGTATTGTGTTGTTCTGTGTATGTTGTCATTTGGCTATTGGGTTGTGCTGTGCCATGCTGTGTTGTGTTTACTTGTGCTTTGCTGTATTGTGTGCTGGGTGGTGCTAGGATTGTTGGGCAGTGCTGTGTTGCGTAGCATCCTGTTGCACTGTTCTGGGTTGGGCTGGGTCCCATCATTCGGTGTGGTGCTGTGATACGGTTACAGGATGGTGCTGTGTCGTGTACTGAGTTACGACATTCTTCTGTTGTGCTCTATTGTGTTGTGATGTGATGTGATCGCTGTGCTGCGTTGTCTTCTTCGGGGCTATTTTGTGACGTGCTGTGTTTAACCGTATTGTGTTGGGCAGCGGTTGGTTTGTTGTGACGTGCTTGTTGTATTATGCTGTGCTGTAGTAATGTGGTTGTTGTGCTGCTCTGTATCGCATCTTCCTGTTGTCTGTCGTGCTGTGCTTTGTTGGGCCATGCGGTGTTGTGGCTTATTGTGTCGTACAATTCTGTGTGCTGGTGCCCAAGAGACACTGAGAGATGCTGAGAGAAGGCCTCCCTGCTCTTACCAAAGCCAGCCGGCCAGGCCTCTGTGAGTCATCGTAGCCCCACACTCTGCTCCCGCTTTGTGTCAGGCCTCAGTTACCCTGGGCGCTTCTCCCAATGAGAGCTGGTCGGGATTGGGGCGAGTGGTGGGAGGCGGCAGCTCTCTGGCATTGGTCCTTTGGTTTCTCTCCTCTGGACCAGCATCCTTCCTAAAAATGGAATCCCAGGGACTGCCTTAGAGCTGGTCCAAAATGGAGTGGACCGCCCCCATAGGGAGTGAGCTTGCTGTCAGTGGCGATCTTCCCCCTAATTTTAGAGAAGCTGTGTGGGGAGCCCTGTCTCAGATGGAATCGGGCCTCTTTTCATGGAGGAAAGCAGCCTTTCAGGGCCCTCAGAGCTTGCTCTCTTGTGGCAGAGAGGGGCATCCTTTATCAGATTCTTATCAGAGTCAGAGAACAGAGCCCCACAGATCACCCCTTCCTTTATCCTCTGACTTCCCAGGGGTACAGGCAGCTAGGTGGTGCTACAGTGGATACAGTACCTGCCAGGCCTGGAGTTGGGAAGCCATGTGACCTTGGGCAAGTCCCTTAACCCTGTTTGCCTCAGTTTCTTCATCTGTCAAAAGAGCTAGAGAAGGAAATGGCCAGCCACTCCAGGATCTCTGCCCCCAAAAAACCCAAATGGGGTCACAGAAAGTCAGACACAACTGAATAACAAAAATGTATAAGGAAGATTATTCTGGGTGTTTCTGACCCCAAGATTGGCGGGACCATTCAGTGGAGCCAAGGAAGTCTCTGGGGCTATTACCATGATCAGAGCAAGTGGTGGTGGGGTGGTAAGGGAATTGTCATTTGACAAATTAGTGGGAGAGCTAGACAAGATGCCAGGCTACCCCGTGCCTCTGGTTGTGCCCATCACTGTCCAACAGAGCCCAAGCCACACTCTGCACTAATGCACTCATGAGCCAGTGAATTATACGTTTTTGCGTTCTGTCTCACCCCAGTGTCTACAAGGAAACTCGGGCCCTGAAGAAAGGCAGATTCCAGCATGGGCCCTCTCCCCTGACTGGCACCTCCCTCATCCTAAATATGGTAGTTGAAGGAGGAAGGAGGAATGAAGGCCTTATCTGGGGAATTATGGGAGTATGGTATGATTGGGTAAGGGCCATTCTGTCTCTTCCTTGATAATAAGGGAGAACAGAAGAAGAGAGGGAGGAGGACAGTAGTGTCTGGTCGGGGATGGATTTGGAGAACACGTGGCCGAATTCCCAAAGGATCACCAATTTTCCAAACTGGAAGGTGCCTCATGGATGGATGAGTGAATCACAGAGCAGATTTAGCATTAGAAGGCCCTCAAGTGGCACCTAATCTAACTTCATTTTCCAGATGAGGAAATTGAGGCCCAAGAGGCTAAGCGATTTGTGTATGGTCACACAGGGGAGTCAAAGCCCATCATTTTACTAAGGGGGTACCTGCTGCCAGTGAGGGAGAAGAACTTGCCCAGGGATACATAGTGAATGTTGGTCTCTTGACTCCAAATCCATAGCCCTTTCTTCTAGCCCAGATACGTAGGCTCAGGGTACGTAGGGAAGTCATGCTACGGCCATCCTGGTGACTCAGAACAGTGCCTACAAACACCCAATCATTTCACTCATTCTCCACAGAGTGAGTAGCGGCTGGCGTTTTGAAAGTGCTTTAAGGGGCATAAGGCATGTTACAAATGCTAACAACCTTCCCCCTGGTCTGAGGACCCAGGTGGGGGCCCTGCTCCCTCTTGACTGAAACCACTCTTCTCTGCCCTGGAACTGGGACCCAGAACTGGCTAGGGAGCTGCCAAATGGCTCCCAACCCAGCACCCAGGCCTACCACCAGGGTGCCCTGGAATCTCTTTCTTACCAGGTGTTCAACTAAACCTTACCATCCCTGGTGCCACCTCCAAGACCCACAGCTAGTGCTGCTTCCTTGGCACTTCACTCCAGCGCATGTAGAACTCTCTGTCCTTCTAAACTGCCTTGGTTTGGAAAAATGACTCACTGTGACTTTTTGTTGGTTTGCTGGTGTGGAATGCAGTCCTCAGCCTGGGCGTCTTTGCATACACTGTAGCAGGGTATATGCTAGGAGAGATACTGGTCCGGTTTCTGCTGTCCCGCGCAGAGAACAGAGCTCCTTTTGGAAAATTTTGCCAGTGTCAGCTCGGGAACACATTGTCCTCCCAGTTGAGACCCAAAGTCTATTGGTCTAGCTAGCTGAGCCTCGTGTCTCCGCCCTGCTTTTGCTACTCTGTCTTCTGAACCCAGGGAGTTGACACATTTATGCCCTGCTTCCCAGTACTCCCTGCCAGGGCCCCCATTCTCCACACTGTGGAATGCAGTCATCAGAAGGGGCTCCCTCACCCTCTCTGACCTCTTGGTTGGAGCAGGTCTAATTGTACCTCTGGAAACTAGTGTTGTTCTAATCAGATGTCAATCATTGGGGTCTTTGGCTATTTTGCAAAACCACTTACCTCCTCCCTCCCAGAGCGCTGCCCCTGCCCACTACTGGGTGATGATTGATGAATATTGCAACCCCCTGGCATCAATTAAAGAGCCTTGTTGTTGCTCTTGGGTAGTCCTCTTTACTTGAGGGTCACCTCTCTGCTATTGGAGGTGGATTCAAAGACCCCAGCCTGGCCAGCCACCATTTTCACGCTCAGGTACTTGGTGCCAGCGTAGGTCCCCTCGTGTCCAGGCTGGATTGGATTTGGCGGCCAGCTTGGGTAAGTGAGTCTCTTGAATCCCTGAATTCTTGGCTCTTTTTCAGTTGAGTTCCCGGCTCTGATTGAAGGTTTGTCAAGACCCACAGGCAGTTTGGGGTCCTCTCTGACAGTCCCCTAAGCTGCCAAATTGGCAGTGATGGCCCATACGTGGCCACTCCAACAGGTCCCCCTGAAGGGCCGACTGCCAGCTTTCCTTTTTGTTCTTTTGCCTGTCTTTATGTATGAGTGACAGAGACAACTAGTGAGGACCAAACTGAGACGAGAGACCCGCTCGTGCAGAAGGCCAGTAACTGTAAAGCCTTGCTGGGATTCTCAGATTTTAAAGGTCACCATGAGAACACCCCACTTTGAATTAAATTTAAATGTGCTTTTTAAGTGGGATGATTTGGGTAGATTAAAACATAACACCAACTGCATGACCTTGGGCAAGTCACTTCCCCCTGTTGGCCTCAGTTTCCTCGTCTGGAAAATGAGCTGGAGAAGGAAATAATAGCAAACCACTCCAGGATCTCTGACAAGAGTTGGACATGACTGATATGAGTGAACGACAACCAGAAAACCCAATATCAGTCTTTTTGGCAGTGGGTTAACTGGAAGTAATGGGCCTCGGAACATGAAATGCTTTGGATAAACTGTCCTTGTGAAAAATAAATTAGAAATTGGGATTCTGTGTGATACGAGCTCGAACACACATCCAAGCTTAATTGAAGAATTCTGGTCTCATTTTAAATGAAAATGCATCCCTCTTCACAGGATGCTTCTGAGAAGTCAGAATTTATTCCACTATTTGGCAGTAAGACACGGTGCCGGAAAATTTATTGAATCTGAAAATGTGTTAATTGTGTGATTTAAAAAAAAACAACTCTTTCCATCTTTGAATCAAAACTAAGTAGGGAAGCATCTGAGGTCACATCTGAACCCAGAACCTCGTTTCCAGGCCTGGCTGTCTATCCACCACGCCACCCAGCTGCCCCGTAATTGGATGATCGTAAAACAAGTTACCCCAGTTTACCAATTTGTACTGTAGATAAAAGTAATGCCTAACATGAATTTGCTAAATCACTGCATTAGACTTATTGTTAAGATGGTAAATACTTTTGAAATCTGGATTGGGGGGGGGGGGTTATAGATTAAACTGTCACACATTCATTTGCTAAAAGAATGATTTAAATTGTTTGAAACTCTCCATTTGGAAATGCAAGAGAGAACGTTTTTTACTGTGGTTTTGATATAGCTGGAACCTCTTTAAAATGTTCTCCCCTGTGCAAACCCTGCTAACCAGTTAAGTGCGGTGGTTTAATTTAAAAGTGACAAAGAAAAGAGATTCCCATTATACCACACCACCCTAAGAGTTTCGAAGCTTTAACTGCATAGTCTGTTACAAAGAGTTAGATGGGCAGCTGGTGGCCTCCTGCCCGCCATCCACCCAAAGCTCTAGAAATGTTGGCTATTGACATTCGTGGTGTTCTGTTCTGGGTTAGGAGTGACCTTAAATCTTTCCGAATGTTGTGCAAATTGGAAATCATTCTGTTCACTTGTATTCTCTGAAAATTCCCAAGAATCGCAGCCTCCCGAGGAGAAAGGACCAGAGCCTGTCAGTTTGCCCGGATTCTTTAGAGCCTGCGTTCCTCGGTTCTGTTCATTTAATATTAATTTCGTGCTTACTTTGTGAAACTCGATCACTCCAACACTGCTGAAAAAAAGGGCTTGTTTCATTTGGGTTATAATGATGGTCTCAGCAATTTCTTCATTGGTTCATCCAATGCTTGAGACGTTATTTGGGTGTGGTTAAAAGTTTGCATCTTCTCTGCTGCTGCTATGACAGAAGGTTTTAGAATCCGTAAGGCTGAAAGCTGCAAGATTTAGAGGTGGAGGAACTAGCCTCCCACCAACCAGCATGGGAAGTCCCATTTGTCCATTGAGCTTAAAAGGGGCCCTGGCACCCATGCTCAGCCATCCTGGCTCTAGGACTCTTCTTGTTTCAAGAAAGGGGGGGGGGGCAGCTGGGTAGCTCAGTGGATTGAGAGTCAGGCCTGGAGACGGGAGGTCCTAGGTTCAAATCCGGCCTCAGATACTTCCCAGCCGTGTGACCCTGGGCAAGTCACTTGACCCCCATTGCCCACCCTTACCACTCTTCCACCTAGGAGCCAATACACAGAAATTAAGGGTTAAAAAAAAAAAAAGAACAGAGGAGAAGGGTGGCCCCAGGCATTTGGACCCAGCTCTTCAGGGCCCACCTATCCCTGGACTTACTGTTTTGAAAGGCTTTCTTTCACACACCTGGTCAAACTCTAGAATATGGTTCCTGAAGAAAAGAGAGGAGTCGCTCCTTGACTAAGTTTAGAGTCTAGTAGTAGTCAAATAGGATGATTCGTGATGATGTGAAAATGGAATAGTTTATACTGAGGTTGGGACAAAGCCTCTGCCCTAGTGGATTTACATTCTCCAAGGGGAGCTCTTGGGCTGGGCATATAAATAACCAGAGCCCAGGTTTACTTATCTCTGTTAATTACTTGTTTTTCATACAATCATTTAAAGTCCTAAAGCCGAAGCTGATTGGTAAAAATGGACTTTGTAAAGCTGCCAGAGACCTAAAAGTCTGGTGTTGTTCTTATTAAACCAGGAAGTGAAAGGACAGAACCCGGAGAATCTGGAATGGGTAGAGCTCGGGCCTTTCTGTTTGATTATCACATGCTATTGAAACATTCTAGGCATTAATAATGGCGCCTCAGTTGGCAACAAAGTTTACGGATATCTTTTTTGTGGCCTTGGCAAACATTTCCAGTTTCTGAACTCCCAGCATTCCAGCGTGGGGTTGGCTCTGAGGACCTGTTTGCTGCTTTTCCCAATATTGGTGTGTGCTCGGGGAGGGGAACGTGAGGTCTGGCTGAAGTCAGAAGAGGGGCAATAGAGGACTCTGAGTGACTATCGAGTACCCATCTGTGGTGCCCAAGGGGTGTATGGGGAAAGATTGCTTTGTTTCATAATAGGAGAGTTGACTAGTTTTATGACTCTGTGCTGCCTTTAAAGCACACTGTGTACTTTAATCCCTTTCCTTCCACCAATGCTCTTTTGTTTCATTGCCAGGTATGTGAACTTTGGGGTTCTGTTTTGGGGTTTGAATGGGGTTAACTTTTGCATTTGATTTTACAGCTTAGAACCTTTCCACATTTTAAACGTTGTCTTAACTTGGCCACTTTTGGGGGATTTTTAGGCAAACTGCATTTTCACACCAGGTGTGACTTATGTCATCTCCAACCTTGATGAAGTACCTGCCATCTTGATTTTTTCCCATCTTTCCTCTCTGAAAGGTAATCAAATCAACCCTCGTAGTTGTTCTAAGGCACATTACCACAGGGATTGAGATGTCACATGTTAAAATCATTTTAGCAAATACTTGTTAAGCTGCATTCAGGACCACTACTTTCATGTCAGGTACAGAGGAGTAGTGAGTTCAAAACTTACCGAGGGGCAGCTGGGTGGCTCAGTAGATGGAGAGCCAGGCCTAGAGACAGGAGGTCCTGGGTTCCAATCTGGCCTCAGACACTTTCTAGCTGTGTGACCCTGGACAAGTCACTTGACCCCCATGGCCTACCCTTACCACTCTTCTGCCTTGGAGCCAATACACAGTATTGGTTCTAGGACAGAAGGTGAGGGTTTAAAAAAAACAACTTATTGAAATAATTGACCTTTGACAGTGGCTGGGCTGTTAAAATGTGCATTCAGAGATCCTGAATCATTTCCTTCCCGTCTCCTTTAATAGGGATGGTGTCTGCTGCAGTATAACACAATGCAATAATAAAACCTTTTAATCAGTATCAAAATTGAAATGATACCAGGTGGTGAGGCATGCCCGTTATAGCTGACAGCATGGATCAGTCAGCTCTTCATCTCGTGCCTTGCAATAACTGAAAATCAAGAAATCAAACACATTCAAAGTATTCGAATTGGGATTCGAATCTAAATCATCAGCCCTATCTTTGAGCACAACAAGGCCCCAAAGCTCCACGAATGTTCCACTGTTCCTTTTTGAGGATTTGGTCCCAGGTTTGCCACCCTGAGAAACTGTATGTACATTTTGCTGCTTCTCCTTATGGTATGAGAATTTTAAAATTGAGTTTCTAGAACAATAACAGCATAGCTACATCTTTCCATGTTGGTCAAATATTTTCATGGAAAATGTAAAGTGCCAGAGAGAGAGAAAAGTATGGCAGACATAGCCCACTCGTTCTTATTTTTCCCAAGACGCTGTGGTTGTGTACAGTCAGATTTTATTTTAATTCCCTGAAAGACAGATCTCTCAGGCACTTTCTGAGATAGTCAGAGCCCTTGCCCACCTTAGGAAGAGCCCTTTTGGCAAGTTTTCCCTCTCACCCTTGGAAACTGTCACTGGGTGTGGATATCCTCCTTTTGCCCCAGGGCAACTCCCTCATCACCCAGGTTTCCCTTTTGTCCTACTGCTGGGCACTCACTCCGAATCTCTGCCATTTTCTAGGCACTCAGCCCCACATCAATCTGCCTTGCAGCTGGAACCTGGAGACTGTTTCTACTGGAAAAGAAACCCACACAAGGATGTCCTGCAGCCCACGTGGAAAGGACTTCCCAAGCCTTCCTGACCAGTCCCTCGGCAACAAAGCTGGATACATCTTCACATCTGAAGAGGACCCCGACTCCCGAGTGGACGGCTTAGCTCACTTCTGGGGATTTCAAGCTCCAAGTGACCCAGAAAAAGCAGCAGATAGCAGCAGCACTTCCCCCAGACTCTGGACTGGGCTGAATCACTGGGACCAAGGTTCAGCAGTACAGGGAACTCTCCAACTCTTCCCTTGGGCATCAATGAGGAAGCGCATCTTGCCCAAAAAGGGGAGATGGTGGAATGCAGGCATCAGAGGGGGCTTCCTTGACCACATTGACCTCACAGTTAGAGCAGGTCCTGTGATGTCTCTGAAAACTCACTGCCCCTGGAGCAGGACCTTCGGACCAAGCTTCAATCCCTGGGGCCTTTGGCTATTTTGCAAAATGACTTAACTCCTTCCTGTTGCTGTTCCTCCCAAGCACTCCTCACTCTGGAAATGTATTTAAAGGCTGCCCGTTCTGCTCCTGCCCCTCTGGTGCTGTGTGGCCACCGTGTATTGCATTTCCCTTTGCTTCCATTAAAGACCCTTGTTGATGCTACTCTGGTGGTCTTCTTTATTTCAGGTTGACAACACAGTGTAATTCTGATCCCAAGAGAGATTCAGAGCCGGGGTAGGAAATTTCCACGAGTGCCACAGCATGGAAAGCTTTGAATATTTGTTTAAGGAATTTGGACTTTGTCTCCTTAGCAATAGGAAGCCCCCTAAGCTTTGTTTTGAATCAGGAATGCCAAGATTAGAGCTAGGCTTTGGGGAGGTGAATCTGATGACCATTGGGGCTGAAAGAAGCAACGAAGTTGTAACCCAAAGACTGCTGAACTTGGGATCCAAGCGAGCCCTGTGGGCTAGTGCCAGATCTGACCCTGCCCACCTTTGGAGGTTGCCAGATCATGCTGATGTCCCCTATTAAGTTTCTAGGCTGTTAGATCGTCAACCCTTTTCAGCTGAATGTCATTTTACAGATGAGGAAACTGAGGTTGTAAACTGATCAGATTTCCACAGGTAGTAAACTTGAGGCAAGATGTAGCCGCACGTCTCTGTCTCTTCAGGTAGTGCTATTTCTACTCCCTAATAGTTTGTCTGACAAAGGTCTGAGGATGTTAGTGTATTGTAAACCCAATACAAGGTAATAGTGTGATATGGTAGCCAAAATAACTAATTTGATTATTGGTTGCATTAAGAGTCCTGGCATCCAGAATGAAAGGGCCGGGAGGGGGAGGGGGTTCTACCACATTCTACCTTTTGGCTGAAGCAGGAGCTATGGAAGGCTTAGAGCTCTGTCAGACATAGAAGACGCCCAGGTCTTCCACTACGTCCTGGGCCATCACCAGTCATCCTGACTTTTGTCCTGTCACTGGAAGAGAGAAAGAGGCTGATGGCTTTGGGCAGCTCTACCTTACTTCAACCCAATTCATGCACAAGCCAAGACATGACCCTGTGATGTCCTTGGTTGTCTTCAAAGACAAAGGATAAACAGGGATCCTTTGTCAGCATATTTCATGTACTGGGTTCAGTTCTGAGCACCATTTTTTTTTGTTTGTTTTTTTATGGATATTATTTTTTTAACATTTATTAATATACATTTTTAACATGGTTACCTGATTCATGCTCCTCCTATCCCCTTCACCCCCACCCCCCCGCACTCCCCCCACCCATGGCCGATGCGCATTTCCACTAGTTTTGTCATGTGTCCTTGTTCAAGACCAATTTCCAAATTGTTGGTAGTTGCATTGGTGTGGTAGTTTCGAGTCCACAGCCTCAATCACGTCCACCCTGACCCTTGCGTTCAAGCAGTTGTTTTTCTTATATGTTTCCTCTCCTGCAGTCCTTCCTGAGCACCATTTTTAAGGAGGACTTTGAGAAGTTGGAGAGTATCCATGCACAGGAGGGCAAAAGGCCTCAACCAGGATAGGCCATATATGATACAGGATCTATTGAAGGAAATCAGGATGTTTTAGCCTAGAGAAGAGAAGACTGGAGGTGGGAATGTGATTGCCCTTCAGACAACTAGTAGTAGTGGGTGGAAAGTGCAGAGGGGCAGCTTTGGATTTGTGGTCAGGAAGAACTTCCTACCAAGAAGGATTATCCCCAAAAGAATGAGCTTCCTTGAGAGGTATCAGGCTCCCTCTGTGCCTTGAAGACTGCACTGCTCAACTACACTGGGGATGCCACACAGACTTATGTACAAGAAGCTCCCGTTCCTGTTTGAGACTTCTTATGGGCCAAGGCCAGTGATAGCAAACCTATGGCACAGATGCCAAAGATGGCATGCAGAGCACAATCTGTGGGCATGTGGCTGCCCCCCCTAGAGTTGGTTACTAGAAAGGCAGAAGGACTTGAACAGAGCTGCTCCCCTCCCCCTCTCCACTGTACCTAAGAACATTTTTCATCTCCCCTGCCTCTGTGCCCAGCAACCCAATGGGAGAGCTTCCTCCCTCCTGATTCTGGGATAAGGGAGGGGGGAGGGCATGGCACTCAGTCTGAAGCAAGTTGGGCACAGCACTTGGTGTCTGGGGGAGGACAGGCACAGCATTAAGTTTGGAGGTGTGGGGGTGGGTCCCAGCACTCCATCTTTAAAAGGTTCACCATCACTGGTCTAGGCCCTTTCTAGCTCCTCTCTTCTACCCAGCTTCTGATTGGATAGGCCTGGGCTAGCCTCTGGGGCTGGAAGGATGGGAAAGGGACCTCTGAGCAAGAGATTTCTAAGGACTTAGAGGAAAGGGATCTGGGGAGCAAAAGTAATTCTAATTGATTCAGCAGGAACCTGAGTGACTCAGGAGGGTGGGACTAGAGAAGGAGCTCAAATGATGGTGGCGGGGGGGAACTTTTGTGACATGGAGTTTTAAACTAATCTGGCTTCCTTCCTGGCCCCCACTTCCCACTCCTTTTTTTTTAAACCTTCACCTGGGGGCAGCTGGGTAGCTCAGTGGATGGAGAGCTAGGCCTAGAGACGGGAGGTCCGGGGTTCAAATCTGGCCTCAGACACTTTCTAGCTGTGTGACCCTGGGCAAGTCACTCGACCCCCATTGCCTAGCCCTTAGCACTCTTCTGCCTTGGAACCAATGCACAGTACTGATTCTAAGACGGAAGGTAACGGTTTAAAAAAACAACAAACCTTCACTTTTGGTCTTAGAATTGATACTAAGCATTAGTTGCAAGGCAAAAGAGCAGTAAGGGCTAGGCAGTGTGTGGGTGGGGGGGTTAAAATACTTGCCTGGAGGCTACATTCGAACCCAGGACCTTTCTTCTTCAGGCCTGGCTGGCTCTCTCACTAAGAGACACTACTGAGTCACCTAAGGTTTCTTTCTTTCTTTTTTTTTTTTTTTTTTTTTTTTTAACCCTTGTACTTCGGTGCATTGTCTCATAGGTGGAAGAGTGGTAAGGGTGGGCAATGGGGGTCAAATGACTTGCCCAGGGTCACACAGCTGGGAAGTGGCTGAGGCCGGGTTTGAACCTAGGACCTCCTGTCTCTAGGCCTGACTCTCACTCCACTGAGCTACCCAGCTGCCCCGTCACCTAAGGTTTATATGCTATTTCTTTGTGAGAGTTTGTTGTTAAGTAGTTTCAGTGCTGTCCCCACTCTTCAGGACCCACTTTGGGGTTTTCTTGGCAGACACTGGACTGGTTTGCCATTTCCCTCTCTATCTCATCTTCCAGATGAGGAACTGAAGGCAAGCGGGTAAGTGACTTGTCCAGGATCACCAAGTTAGTGATTGAGGCAGGGTTTGAACTCAGTTCTTCCTAACTCCGGGCCCCATGCTCTATTCGCTGCATCACCTCGCTGCCCTCCTCCCCCTTCTTTCTAAGGCAGCCTTTCTTCCTGATGAATAATTCTCTCTTCCTCCCTTCCTCTCCTCCCCTTCTCCAGTTCACACTTTCTTATTTTCTACCCTGTCTCCGCCTCACCTCTTTGGCCACGCCCCCATCCAGTTCCGGGCCCGCCCCGGTTGCTACGCAACCTGAGGCGCGCAGCCAACCCCGGTGGCCAGTGGCCTGCGGACCTCCGGGCTGCCGAGAGCGGCGCCGGATGCTAGGCTGAGGAGACCGCGGCCGCGGCGGGCTGCTGGTCCTGGGCCGCAGTCCCGCCTTCCTTCTTACATCATCGCCTTCCAGAGCAGAGGAGAGTGAGTGAATGCGTGCAGACCTTAAGGGGAGGTTGTGGGGTAAGGGTGGAACCCCTAAGCATGAGGCTCGGTGGAGTTTGTCGGTAAGGCCCCCCGCTCGCCTCCATTGAGCCCGGGGGGGAAGGGGGGCCGTTGGCTCCTGCGCTTGCGTCAGCTCCCAAATCCCTCCTCGCCAACCATATTGTCTTTGCGCCTGCGCATACTCTCCCTCTGGGTCGGGCTCAGTACCTGGGTCAGCACCATCTCCTGGGTCCTTAAAGCCTGCCGTCTTTCCCGCCTTCCAAGGCCCTACCTCAGCCGCCACATGCTCCTGGAAGCCTTCTCATGCCCTCTCACCTCCATGACGTTGTTTCCTGTGCCAGAAATGTCCTCTCTTTTCCAGTTCCTGAATTCCTTTCAATCCTTTAAAGCCCAACTCGAATGCCGCTTCCTCCTCCAGGCAGTTTTCCCGTATTTTACGAGCCTCTGAGGCATTTATCATACGATATCATTCCTTACAGTTATTTGATTCACTGAAGATTGTGTTCTTCCCCTACTAGGCGGAACGCTCCTTATCCCCCCCGGAACTGTCTCCTCTCCACTGTCCCTAGTACTCTTCTGATAGGCTACTGATACAAGTGTTGTGTTTTGGGGGGATTTCGAGCATTGATTCTGTAGCCGGCAACTTTGCCGAAGCTCTTGTTTCCTTTTCTTTCTTTCTGTTTGTTTTAAATTCCATTTAATTTTTTAATATTTTTCCATGGCTACGTGATTCATGTTCTCTCCCTCTCCTCCTCCCCTCCCCCATTCCCTTCCCCCTTCCGGAGCCGAAAAGCAAGTCCACTGGGTTATACAGGTGTTATCATTTGATACCTAATGAAGCTGTTGTTTCAATGAGCCTCTTTGATGATTCCCTGGGATTTCCCAACCAAAGCATCACATCAGCAGATAGAAATGGTTTCAGCTCCTCTTTGCCTATCTTTTATGGCTTTTATTTTTTCTCTTGTCTTATTGCTGTTACTAGCATTTCCAGAACCAGGGAGAGTGGGCATTCTTGCTTCAGTCTCATTGATAGGAAAAAGTCCTAGTATATCCCTCCTGCATATGAGGCTTGCTTCGGGTCTTAGATGCTTTTTGTGATACTAAAAAATGCTTCCATACCATACTGCGGAGGGTTTTTAGCATTACAAAACTTTGTTGTACTTTTTCAAGGCTTTTCCTGCATCTCTTGAGATGATCAGGTAGTTCTGGGTGTTTGGGGTTTTTTAATGATTATGTTGCTTGTTTTCCTAATGAAGAATCACCCTGGCGCCCAATAAATCATTTTTGAAAGGCCTTTTTGTTTTTCAAATTATAGCTCTGACATCCTCAAGTCACTACAGAACAACTCAGCCCCAAGCCTGGCTTTATACAACAGATGTGTTTTGGAAAAGCTGTGCCAAGTCAGGTTTCCGGAAGTGGAACCCACTTTTCAGTGCACCATGGGAGCTCGACAAGTAAAGAGATCCTGCAAAGAATTCTTGGATAAAGGGAGATATTGCCTCCTAAAGCCTGAGTCTGGTGAGTGCCTTTTGTGAACACTGAATTTTCTTCAGGTGTGCCAAGATGAATGTTGTAGGAGCAGATGCTACCATAGTGAGTACTGTGAGCTGGGCCATAGAACAGGCTTCTGGAACATATGAAGAAACGGAGAGCAGGGGGGCTGTCACTGTTTATCTTTATAGCCCCAGTGCCTAGTACATAGTGTGCATTTCATAAGTGAAGTGGCCTCAAAGCCAGGAAGACCTAAACTCCCCTAGTAATGGGGAGCTCCCTAGAAAGAGTTACAGAGAGGATATCCTGAGCCTCAGGGCATCAAAAGGGGTAGTAGCAGTGGTTGTGGTAGTAGCAGTGTTGGTGGTGGTGGTTGTCGTGGTAGTTATAGCCATGTGTTGCTGGAAACTCTGAGAGTAAAAGTTGTGTGCTTGCTTTATAGGCAGCCCATCATCTGGGTATACTCCATCTTTTGCTATATTGGGATAAGGCTGATGAGGCTGGAACCCAGTGAGAATTCATCCTGGCCTGAATCACACAGCTAGACAGAAAACCACCAGTACCCCCAGCTCTCTTGTATTTGGAGTAACCAGCCATGGAAGTCAATGCCGCTGCTTTCTTATTGATGCCTTGTGCTCAGCCTCCTGGTTCTTCTCTCAGGAACTCTCTAAGGGGCACGAGGCAAACTGGCAACTAACGCTACCCTTTTCCCTGTGGCTCTCTTTTAGGGCAAACATCTTTTGCCCTGGCTGCCTTTTCCTGTACTATCATCTCTCTCCCACTCAGCCCTGCCCTTTCACTGTCCAGATATTCCTCTGCTTTCCTGTTTCTTTGTTAACAAACTCCCTTCTATTGACTATCTCTTAGTATTACATTCTTTCCAGCTTATGGCAAAAACAGAAACTTAATGTTCCCCTCAGAAGACACTACATTCTTGGCAACCTTCTCCAGTACCGTGTACTCCTTGCCTGTCCTCAATACACTGGGGACTGGGAGAAGCAGGCATATTGGGGCAAGTAGGTAGTGCAGTGGATAGAACACTGGGCCTGGAGTCAGGAAGACTTGAGTTCAAATCCAGCCCAGAGACTTCCTAGCTGTGTGACCCTAGGCAAGTCACTTCACCTCTGTCTGCCTCAGGTTACTCATCTGCAAAATGGAGTTAATAATAGCACAAACCTCAACTGGTTTTGTAAGAATTAAAGGAGATCTATAAATGTGTGTGTCCTGCAGGCCTTAAAGTCCTCCATGAGAGCATTAGTATTGTTATTATTATGTGAAGCATGGTCTGGGGCCAATTAGAGATAGTGGTCACCAATCTGGATAGCTTGGCAAGAAGGTAAAATCTGTTCCCCCCAATCCTCTCCTAAAAAAGAGATAAGATTCCATCCCTTCCCCCAGAGAGGTGACAGCCTAATGCAGGATCAGACAGCAAAACAAATATAGCACCTGGTATCACATGCTAAGTGTATTTATTATATTACATCTGTAGAAACAAAGCATTATGTCAAGACCAAAGGGATAAGGCTACCAATCTGCTGGTGGGGCATGGGGCATCAAGGCAAGACTTCTGGGAGGAGTGGTATTTGATTGAATTGTGCTTTAAGGACGGGGAGGGAAGTCAGTAGTAAAGAGGGGGAGGAGAACATTCTAGATATTGAGAGGAACAGCTGGAGGAGAGGCCGGGACATGGAAGGATAAAGAGTGTGTTGGTGTAGGGTTGGGATGCAGAGAGTCATCCATTTTGGCCTGAGCATAGAGCGTATGATGGAATATGATGCAGGAGAAGACTGGAAAGGTATTGTGATATACCAGATTTTGGAGGGCCTTGAATGCTGTGTTAGGGTTAGTAGGGAGTTACTGAAATTCTTGAATAGAAGAGTAACAGGTTTCCCACACACACACACACTCAATTGTATGTAAGGAGACAAAAGGCTGGAATAAGGGACTAGGGGACAGGGAGGGCAATTTCATTGTACCTTTCTCCTCAATTAGGTCCACTTGCACCCCAGCTTCTGAAGGGCAGCCGAAGAGACCCTGCAGTGACTGAATCCCAGGTAAGCTGTGGTTCCCTTTATTGCCCTCCCTCAAAAGTCCTTTCATCCCCCTCTGCTTCTTGGCACTTATTTCCAACCTTCTCTCATCATAAGATTGCTTCCATTTCTATGCACCAGTATATGCCATTTTTGCATTTTACTTTAACTTCATAATTCATTAATTCATAATCCTCCCCAGCTTCAAGTATTCTCTCTCTCTCACTCTCTCCTCTCCTCTCTCTCCCTCCCTCCTTTCCCCCATAGCTTGTACTTTTTTTGACCCCCATAACTCTCTGTCTTGTATTATGCTTATCTTTATGCCTGTTGATTCCACCCTACTAGTGGAATGGCTGACCCTGGAGGGCAGCAACAAATTCCTCATTCCACAGTGAGTCTCCTCTGATGACTTGGATGTATAAGATCCTGGGTGAATGTTGGACCATTCCCTTTAACCTTCAGGATGTACCTGTGAGAAGGGAGGCAGGGACACTGGGCAGGGATTATTATTCTTATTTTAATTATTGGTGAAGCAGTGCCATTCCCCAGAAGGTAGGTGGGGAATTGGTTTGTCTGACAATATTCTGTAAGTTCATAAAAGAGTAGAAGAAGAAGGATGTAGGAGGAGAATGCAAGTCTCCCAATTAAGAGAATTCAAGAATTTCAAAGCTACGAAGGACCATTTAATCTGACTCATTCATTTTATGGACTTTTCTGGGGGAGAACCGGGACCAGAGCCCTGCTCTTCAGATGCCTAGTATCACAGAATCTCAGGGATGGCAAGAAAAATTAGCTTCAAATTCTTTATATTTTCAAATTTTACAAAGCTCTTCCCTGAGAAAATCCCCTTGGGGGTAGGTCCTTCAAATATTGCCATTTTATAGATGAGGAAAGTAAGGCTTAGAGAAATAACAGGACTTGTCCAAGATCAGAGAGCGCGTGTTAGATCCAAATCTCTTGGTTCCAAGTCCAGTGTCCTTTCCACTCAGTGTAACATACTGCCCCCTCCAAAAGCAGCTGTTCCATCATTTGACATATCAGGAAACTGAGGTCTAGAGAGCAGGCCAGGAACTTGCCTGTGTTCATATAGTTAGTGCTAGAACTAGGTCTATATAGAATCTGACTGTCCTGGATCCTAGTCAAGTTGTCTTTCCTCTGTATCCTATTCTTCTCATTCTATCTCTCTCCTTCCCCATGTCCACCTGCAGATTCAGAGCTTGACTCGTCTGCAGGGTCCCTCTACTACCTCTGTTCTTTGTGGGTTTTGCTTCACCACCCACCCCTGAACAGAGCTGGGATATTGTCCTTGTTGTTTCAGGAAGCATCGATGACCTTTGAAGATGTGGCTGTTTACTTCACATGGGAAGAATGGAGGCAACTGGACTTTACTCAAAGGGCCTTATATAGGGACGTAATGCTGGAGAATTATAGAAATGCAGTCGCAACAGGCAAGTATGCGCGCCTGGAGCTCTCTTGCTCCCACATTAGTTCCCAACTGTGAACAGGAAAACAGGAATGGAAGCTGTGAATCATGGGGTCCTGCAATGGCCAGAAGAGGCAGGTTAGGAAAACATCTGGCCAAAGGCCCCAGCTTGTATTCTCTGCAGCTCTTATGTCATGTCTCTAACCTCTTAGTAGAGCACTAGCATCCATGAATTTATTTCAGTCATTCTTAGCTGATTTGTTGGTTCAGTCCTTAAGGCAGCTCAGTCCTTTGCTGGTCTTCTTACTATCATGAGGGTTTGAAGGAATTATCAGGAAGACATCTGAAGGGCCTAGCTTGGGTAGTGGGCAGTTACAGAAATGGTCTTTTCAGCTCCTCTCATACAAAGAGGGGGCCCTTCCCCTTTACAATTGGTCCCTTGTGCCTCTGGAATCAAATATCAGAGACTCTGTTGGGCATTCAAAGCCATTCATCCCTTGATCCCCTCCTTCCTTTCCAGTCTTCTTATACCTCATTTCCCTCCATGTACTCTATGATCCAGTGACTCTGGCCTTTTGGAGATCCCATTTCTTTCAATAGATTGCCCCTTCTATTGTCCCTACCCTCTTAATTTGTCTTTAGTCTCTCTCTGACTGCTGCCTTTTTGCTTGCTGCCCACAAACGGGCCAGGTCTCCCCCATCCTCAGAAAAACTCACTTATTTATCCATTCCCATTAGCTATCATCCCATATTTCTTCTCCCTTTTTTGGCTAATTTCCTCGAGAAAGTTGTCTATAATTGGGGCCTGCACTTCTTTCTCCTCACTCTCTCCTCGTCCAACTGAAGCTGTTGTCTAAATGTAGTTACCTAATCTAACAGCCCTTTCACAATTCTCATCTTTCTTGACCTCTCTGCAGCCCTGGACACTGGTGTTTTAAAAAATAATTAAAAAAATTAGTTTATTTGTTTGTTGATTACATTAAAATCCCCAGGTAACTTCCTCCTTTCTTCCTCTTCCCACACTAGAGAAGACATCATTTGACCCAAAAATGTATTAATACACTCTTTTGAATTTCTATTCATCAGTTCTTTAGAGTTGGACATTCACAGGTTATTCTTCAGACATTAATTCTGTAGTGAAAAAAAGTTTGCTTCGGTTTGGATTCAGACAATCAGTTCCTTTTTTCTGGAAGCAGATGGCATTTTTTTTCATGAGTCCTTTGAGAGAGTTTGGGATCATTGTATTCCAGAGAACAGCTGTTACTCAGTTGTTCATTGTACAGTGTTCTTGTCACTGTGCAGTATTCTCCTGACTTTACTCTGCCTCAGTTTGATGTAAGTCTTTCTAGGTTTTTCTGAGCTCTTCCTGCTTGTCCTTTTTTACAACACAATAGTATTCCATTACAATCGTATACTAGAACTAATTCAGCCATTTCCCAATTGACAGGAATCCCCTCACTTTCCAATCCTTTGTCGCCACAAAAAGAGCTGCTTTAAATATTTTTTGTACATATAGGCCCTTCTGCTTTTTTTAACCTCTTCGGGATACAAACCTAGTTGGGTCAAAGGGTATGTGTACTGTTTAACAGCCCTTTGGGCTTACGTCCAAATTGCTCTCCAGAATGATTGAATCTGTTCACAACTCCCCCAACAGTGCGTAAGTATCTCAATTTTCCCACATCCCTTCTAAGTTTTGTCATTTTCCTTCTCTGTCCTAATAGATGGTACCTCAGAGTTGTTTTAATTTGCATTTCTCTACTAGTGATTTAGAGCCTTTTTTGCATGACTATAGAAAGCTTTAATTACTTTAAATTAAATACTAAAAATTAAAATAAACAGGAGAACTGCCTGTTCACATCCTTTGACTATTTATCAATTGGGGAATGACTTGTATTCTTATCATGGACAGGGTTGATGGCCATCTTC
Organism: Gracilinanus agilis; assembly: GCF_016433145.1. Taxonomy (NCBI): domain Eukaryota; kingdom Metazoa; phylum Chordata; class Mammalia; order Didelphimorphia; family Didelphidae; genus Gracilinanus; species Gracilinanus agilis. Next base: position 59,128,503 of record NC_058136.1, on the reverse strand, counting down.
TCCTCTGGCAATACTCCTTTCTCTCTAAGTTCTTATGGCACTGCTCTCTCATGATCCTCCTCTTACCTGTGGGAGTACTCCTCCCCAGTCTTGGGTGCCGGATCTTTCTCCCGGTTGTACTCACTGCCCGTGGGTGTTCCCCCCGGCTTTGTCCTGGGCCTTCTCTCTATATCCTCTTACAGCTGGTGATTCAACTGTTACCTCTATGCAGATGAATCTCTCATTTGTCTAGCCCTGTCTTCTCTGCTGACCTCCCAGTTTCCTATTTCCCATCATGAACTGAATGTCCCCTAGATATCTTCAACTTGATATATTCAAAACTGAACTCATTATCTCCCCCATCCCTGCCCCCAGGCCTTTCCTTCTTCCTTACTTTCCTGTTGTTATTGTGGACACCATTCTCCTCCTAGTCACCCCGGCTCACAAACTGGGTATCATTTTTGACTCCTCACTCCACCCCCCAATCTTTTGCCAAAGCCTGTTGATCCTACCTTGAAATATCTCTTGAATATATCAACTTGCCTCCTCTGACATTGCCCTTATCCCCTCACCCCTGGACTATTACAGGAGCCTATGGGTGAGTCAGCCTGCCTCAAATCTCAAATATCTCCCCACTCCAGTCCATCCTGCATTTAGCCCCCAGAGTGATTTCCCCAAGGCACAGGTTGACCATGTCATTCACTCTTCTGCTCATTAAACTCCAGTGGCTGTGTAGTGCCTCCAAGATCAAATTTTAAATGCTCTGTTGGGCATTCAAAGCCCCTCATAACCTGCTCCCCTCTTTTTCCAGGCTTCCTATAACTCATTGTCCTTCATGTTCTCTAGGATCCAGTGACTCTGGCCTCCTGGCTATTCTTTGCGTACACATTTCTAGCCTTTTCATTAGCTTATCCTTCCTCATCTCTTCCCCCAGCTTCCTTCTAGTCTCAGCTAAAATCCCACCTTTTGCAAGAACCCTTCCCTCTGAGACTAGCCTTAATTTCTCCTTTCCGCAGTGTGCTTTGTAGCTATGTGTTTGCGTGTTGTCTCCCCCCTGACAGATTGTGAGCTCCTTGAGGTCAGGGATTGACTTTTGCCTTGTCCTGTATCTCCAGCACTTAGCACAGGGCCTGGTATGTATTAAGTGCTTAGTTAATGCTTGATATCTGGAAGCATGGGCTTTCTCTGCCATAGAACCCCCTAGAAAAGACCCCATCCACCTTTTCTACACTCGACACTGAAGGCCCAGGGCCCTTGTACACATGCTTTTACCTCATTGTTCCTCAGCTCCTTGACTCCCGTTTACTGGGAATGAGTTTAAGAGGCCCCTGCCCGTCCCTCTTGACTGTGCCTGAGGTGGCATTTATGGGTATTTCCCAGCATGGTCCCAGCCTTGCCCCATTGCCTGGGCTAATGTTCTAGGTAGCCCATTTTGTGTCCCCAATTCAAACCTTTCTGTCTGCCTTCCTTCCCCTTGGGCAGGCTTTAAGGGACCCAAGCCTTACTTGATCTCACAGCTGGAACGAGGAGAGATGCTATGGATTCTGGATCTACGGGAGACAGAGACCACTGAGGCCAGAAGAGGTACTTGGCCAGGTGAGCCAGAGAGCTAGAACCCAACATATGCATGTCCTAGACTGGTGCCAAGCAAGTGAGGGCCCCCTTTCCCTCTGCCTCTGTCTGCTATCCTTCCTCTCCTGTCCCCCTTAATCTTGTTTCCCTTTTCTTTCTCCTTCTCCCCTCTTCTGACATGGTCATTCTCACCAGACTCCGGCCATGCCACTTATTAGCCTTGTGACCTTGGCTAAGACACTGAACCTCTTGGACTTCACTTTTCTCAGTAGTCATAAAAGGAGAGGGTTGGACAAGAGGACCTATGAGGTCTTTTGCAGCCTTAGAGCCTATTGCCCTATGACCCATGTCCAAGGCACGGCTCCTGCTGTGTGACCTTGCGCAAATCACTGAGCCTATCTAATCCCCAACATCCTCCACTGTGAAATGGGAATTATCACGACTGATGATTGCTGTGTCATTGATATGCCCTTTTGCTTTGGGGTCACTCAGAACTCCTCCCCCTTCTTTTTTTAGCACACTTTCCTCCCTGCCTTCCCATCAAAATTGGAAAGGCATCCATTTCCCAGTGGAAAGTCAGGAGATCCATGTGCTTCTCCTTCCTTTTGCAGTCCAGCACAGGAATCTAGATGCCATACATTCTCTGTCTTTGACATTTCAGATGGCAAGACTGAGAACAAAGAGTCTAGGCCCAAGCCGGGCACTTCTGAAGATGCGACGTCACAGGGACGATTGTTTAGAGAGGGGCAACGGGAGAACTTGAATGGGAACTCAGCCAGATGTCAACAAGAAAATGTTGTCTGTGGAAGCAGCCCCAGAGAAACAGACCCCTCCAGAGAGGGTGGCCCGAGTGGGGATCCACAAGAAAAGTCCTATAAATGTAACCAATGTAAGAAAGCCTTCAGGTGGAAGTCAATGCTCATCCTCCACCATAGAATTCACAGTGGAGAGAAACCTTATGTATGTAATGAATGTGAGAAAGCTTTTAGTCGCAGCTCAGACCTGACTAATCATAAGAGAATTCATAGAGGAGAGAAGCCTTATGAATGTAATGTGTGTGGGAAAAGTTTCACATGGAGCTCAAACCTTATTAACCACAAGAGAATACATAGTGGAGAAAGGCCTTACAAATGTAATATATGTGGGAAGTCTTTCACTCAGGGCTCAATCCTAATAAAACACCACAGAGTTCACAGTGGAGAGAAACCCTATGAATGTACTGAATGTGGGAAGGCCTTCAGCCAGAAAGGAAACCTTAGTAATCATCAGAAAATTCACACCAGAAAGATCATTGTTGTGAGCCCTAAGAAAACAACCACCCCAGAAAATCAGTGAAGCCTCTCACAGTTACTGTGGCACAAATCCAGGGTAAAACTTGGCTAGTCCAAGAAGTTTTTCTACATCTCCTGGCCTAGAAAGTACCTCACTTAATTTATTCTGATTGACTTCTTCAGAGAGGATACTCTGGTTGGAACTCTCGATGCCCTTACCTCATGATTCCTTTATCACACTCTGATTTTTCAAGCCCTACAGCTAATTTGACCCGAGGCCAAAATAATAGGACTGAAAATGGCCTGTATGTCTCAGCAATCCTGTTTTTCCACAGAAATGTAGATGAATTGACCTCAAACTTTTGCTTACACAGATCTTTCAGGAAAAAAGGAAAGAAGGAAATGTTTTCCATTTGTTATTTAGTATTCAAACCCTTAAGCCATTTGCCCTCTCCAGGCCTTAATTTCCTCATCTGTAAATGGTAATTACATTATTTTCACTAGTTGCCTCTCGGGGCTATGGTTAAGAAAAGTGATGAAATCTGGTCTCTGATACTTCCTAGCTGTGTGACCCTGGGCAAGTCACTTAAACCCCATTGCCTGGGTTCTTCTGCCTTGAAACCAATGAATGCACAGTATTCATTCTAAGACAAGGTTAAGGGTTGTTAAAAAAAAGTGGCAGAGAACTAGGAACGGTGAAGTTATTTTTCTTTTCTAAAATTTTTCTTTATTAAATTGCATTTTGGGGGGGGTGTTAGTTTCCTTCACACCCACCCCTACTTTTGGGGAGAAAAGAGAGAGGACAAAATCCTTGTGACCAATATTTAGAGTCAAGCAAAATACCTGCAATTACCCCCAAAATGCCTTCTGTCCCATTCTATACCCTGAGCCCATCATATCTCCAGAGCCATGTGGACAACCTGCTCAGTCATTGGTCCTCTGACTGAGGATTGGTTGGTTATTGTGTGGATCAGAGTTCTTAATTCTTTCCAAGTTCTTTGTCTTTACAGTATTGTTGTCATTGTATAAATTGTTCTTCTGGTTATGCTCACTTCACTGTATCTGTTCATAAGGTCCAAAACCGCTCTTTGTAATTTCCTACAGTACAGTAATGCAGTATTAAAAATTAAAGATCATTGAATTCAAAATCCTTGTGATGTGAAAACGGAGAGGGGGAGGGGAAGGAACTTACCCAGGAAACACCAGGGAGCTACTGAATTGATTAGAGCAAAGAATGGAAAGATCAGATTGATGCTTAAGAAACTTAAGGCCCTGTTTTTCCATTCAGCAGGTATTCTTTGTTTGCCTCCTGCTGGCCACTGATGAGTTACAGCTATCAGTCAGATGGAGTCTTTCTCCTCTGAGGGCAATATGTTACAGATCTTAATGAGCCTCCCTTCCCTACCCAAGTGAAGATTCCCTCACCTTGTCCAGTCTTGAGCTCACAGCTGCTTCTATTCCCAGAAATCCTAGTTGGGACATTTCCTCCAAATTAGGAGTATGGTGGCTCTCTCTGCGTGACAGGGAGCCCACTTAAGAGAGCCTGATCTCCTTCACTGCTCTTTTCTCTGTTGGCCCAGATAGAATCACATTGGTAAATCACAACTTCTTGGGCCATTCTCCAATTCCTGAACACCCCCCTCAGTTTCTGAAAAAGAGCTGCTGGCAAGGTTTTTGTACTGATGGCTTCCTTTCCCCTGACTTCTCTGGGGCATAGCTCTAGTGGTGGTAACACTGGTCAACAAAGGGCATGCACAGTTTTGTAACTGGTGGTGGCACGGGGGCAGGAGACCTGAGTTCGAACACAGTCTTAAGAGTCTTACCAGCTGTAAGCCTGGCCAAGTCACTCAGCCTCAGTTTTCTCATCAGTAAAATAGGAACACCAGGCTCGGGTTGAGTGCTTTGCAAACCTTGAAGCCCTAGGTTCGGCCCCGCCCCTCCCCCCCCCCCCCCCTTTAGCGCTTTCAGCCTTCTGACATCTCAGCCATCTCTCCCAGACAAGTTTCTAAAGCGCCGGGAGGCGAGCAGAATACCCCGCCCTCTCTGGAAATAGGCGGGGCAGGGAGAGCCGAGACAGTACCTACGAGACTCGTTCTCCTTGGTGGCCTAGAACAGCACCGGAAGTTCCTCACTAAAGCTGGAGGAAGAGCAGGCTCGGCAAGCGAGAGATTCTAAGAATACTTCCGGTGGCGCCGTGGCTTTCCCGGGCTTTTGGTGAGAGAGTATGAGTTTGTGAAGCCGAGACGGGCTCCATCCCGCCTCGCCCCGCCCTCCCCACGGGGCTGAATCTTTCGAACTGGCAGAGAATGATGCCCGGAGCTCTCCGGAGTTTGACTCGGGCTTCTCCCTACCTTCCTGTCCCCTTCGAGGCCCCGTAGTGCCTCCTGGCCGCGCATGCGCAGATGCGCTCTGGGACATACTCTGGACTTCTCCCCGCGCTTCGGTAGCGATTCCCCAGAACTCTTCAAAGTGGGTATTGGGGCCGTAACAGTGGCAGGCCGCCCTCCCCCCAGCCCCCCGGGAGGTGCGTCTTCATGAATGCGCGGTGCCATAACGTTTGCCTGCCCGTCTGCTTCCGTTTGGGAAACTGAAGCCCGCAGAGGCCATTGCTTCTGCTGTGGCCGCTCAATCGATGGATTTGCATTGCCTCAGGGGCTGTGGGTGATCATTCTGTGTGGAAGGACTAGGACCAGGGAGGAGTGGGTGTTTGAACCTAGCCCTTGGATTGGGCTCTGGCCTCAAGTCTCTTCCTCAACCCAACTCCTGGGGCTCTCTAAAAAGAGAAGGCCACTATGGGCACGAAAAACTTTGCCCAGTTTGAGCCCTTCCTGCCTTCCCAGGTTTTTTCTTAACACCTTTTCCTTCACTATATGTGGAATGAAATTCGGGGTGGGGGGGAGGCTTGCATCCTCCAAAATCACTCTAATGAGCAGACAGGAGACTCGATGCTGGCAGAGTTCCTGTGGCTTTATTTAGAGGCGTGGGGGGAGGGGAATAGGGTGAGGCACACTGTCTGGGCCTAGACAGCATCCTCATGGGGGATAGGAGAAGATAGGGAGAGAGAAAAGGAGTGGCTACACAGTCTGAGGTCATAGAAGTGGACACAGATGCCTCAGTTTACTCAGATTTTACAGGGATCCAACACAATGCTGAATCTCCACTTTCCCTTCATCTGTATCTTATTCTACCCTCCTTAAACCTTCCCAAGGCTTCTGAGTGTCTTTTCTTTATCTTCCAATGTTTCCAAGTGTATGGGAGTATTCCTTAGGTTTGCATCTTTTAGTTAAGTCAGGTGTTTAGGCCTGTCCAAGGATTTATCAGTTTGCAACAGTTCAGGCTGAAACATTTCTTGAGAACATTTCTCTAGCTATAGCAGTCTTTGCAATCAGATCTCAGGACATGCAGTTAAGACTATAACTTGTAAGTTTTGAGATTTCTCTCATAGGAATTAGGTCACCCCTAAACTTCTTCCCATGGGAATAGAAGAAGGGGGGCAGTCTTTTAGCCACATCTGAAGAGAGTATATTAAAGTCCTATACTAATAATATATGTGAAGCTGCTTGGGGAGGGGGATTCTTCTACTCTTCAGAAGGAGAGATTGATATCTTCTAGTGGAGGGCACCGAACTTCACTATTTTTCAATAGGAACTTGCCAGTCTATGATTACTACTACTAATCAGTGTATGTTGGGGAATAATGCACTATTTCATACCACACAACTGTAAACTAGAATCCAGTCACACTGGCCATGTTGTTTGCAGGCTCTGGGTCCTTCCTGGAATGTTGTCTCTCTTCACCTCCACCTTCTATCTTACCTCAGATATCTGTGGCCTCAACAAAAGGAGGGGATTCTGGGCATTAAAGAGGTTTTGTTTTTTAAGATGCTTAAACAAAAAAGACAACCCAGACCCCACCGTCTTTAGGAGCTCTTTCCTGGGCCCCCCAGCTGCTAGTGCCTTCCCCCAGGATTCTCTTCCATTCACAAGTGAGAAAAGATTATCCAGTGAAGAAGGTGGCTAACAGCACCAAATGTTGCAGAGAGGCTGAGGAAGATGAAGACTGAACCAAAAAAAAAATCAGACTTGGCAATTAAGAGGTCATTGTTGACTTTGGGGAAAACAATTTCTTTTGAGTGATGATGATCTAGTGAATGATTTTAAGGATGAAAGAAACAGGGATATTTGAAGGTTTAGATAAGGAAGGAACAAGTAGATAGGGAGAGGTTGCAGATTGGAGAGAGGATGGCATAATGACTGAGGTGAGGAAAAAAACAGATTACCAATAGAGATTAGTTAGTTCAAAACCCTTAAGTTTCAGAAGTGAAAAGGGAGGCTCAGGAATACCAGGGAGCTACTGAATTGTTTAGAGCAGAGAAGGAAAAGATCAGAAACTTAAGTCCCTGTTTTTCCATTCAGCAGGTATTCTTTCTTTGCCTCCTGCTGGACACTGATGAGTTACAGCTAGAAGTCAGATGCAGTCTCTTTCCTCAGAGGGCAATATGTTACAGATCTAAATGAGCTTCCCTTCCCTACCTGAGGGAGGAATCCCTCGCCTTCTCTAATTCTAGGATCCTTTTAACCTTTTATTTTTCAATTAGACAAATTTTTTTTCTAATTACATGTAAAATTTTTTAACATTCCTTTTGTAAACATTTTGAGTTCCAAATTCTTTCCCTCTTCCTCCCTGAGAAGGCAAGCAGTTTGATACAGGCTGTACATGTGCAGCCATGCAAAACATTTCCATATTAATCATGTGAAAGAAAATAGACAAAAAAACCCAAGAAAAGTAAAGTTTAAAACCTCTGCTTCTATCTGCACTCAAATTCCATCCATTTTTAAAGTCTTTTTTCTAACCTTTACTTTCGGTCTTAGTAACAACTCTGAGACAGAAGGACAAGGGCTAAACAAATGATGTGAAGTGACCTGCCTGGGGTCACATAGCTAGGAAGTATCTGAGACCAGATCTGAACCCAGGTCATCCTGACTCCAGGTCCGGTGCTCTATCCATTGTACCACTGAGCTGCCCTCATCTTGTAATTCTTTCTCTGGAGGTGGAAAGCATTTTTCATCATGAGAAGGATCCCTTTAATCATGAACCCAAAGGTGTTTCCAAGATGTGTGCCTAGCCAAAAAAAAGTCTCAATTCCTGGAAACCTTAGTTGTATCATTTCTTCCAAATTAGGAGTATGATAGTTCTTTCTGCCCGATCTCATTCAAGGCTCCTTTCTCCTCATTGCCTCAGATGGAATCGGCAGTCAAGAGAACAATGATGGACCAGGCAAGCTACAGTTCCCTCTGCCTGTCGTATGCTCCCCATGAGTGAGTTGTTTTACCTCTTTATCCCTAGCATGTCCCCTCATCTGAAGCTCATCCTGCTGTTCACCAGTCTCAGGCTGGTCTGTTTCTTTCTCCATATGACTAATAACCAAGACAATATGAAGCAGTCAATCCTGCTTTCCACATTTACTAATTAGTAAGTCTTCCCACCTCTCAAGGCCTTAACTCCTTCATCTGTAAAGTTAAGGGGGTTGAACTCTGATCCTGTGATCGTAAGGCCTAGACCCAAACCCCAGACTCATCTATACACCCCATTTTCCTGTGGACCCCCCCTTCCCCCCCACCCCACACACAGTGAAATAGGGGTGATAACCTTCTATACAGCTGATGGGGGGGCAGTGCTCTAAGGAGAATTCTTCAGAGTAAATATTGTGGGTACAAATTCAATAGTATAGCTAAAAGCACTTTATATTATTTGTTTGTTTGTTTTTTAAACCCTCACCTTCCATCTTGCAGTCAATACTGTGTATTGGTTCCAAGGCAGAAGAATGGTAAGGGTAGACAGTGGGGGTCAAGGGACTTGTCCAGGATCACACAGCTGGGAAATGTCTGAGGCCAAATTTGAACCCAGGACCTCCCATCTCTAGGCCTGGCTCTCAATCCATTGAGCCACCCAGCTGCCCCCGATAAAAGCACTTTAGATAGAAATGTGAGTTGTTAGAATGATGGTGATAATATAATTTTGGAATTGGGCTAACATGATATTGTCAGGAAATAGAACACATTTTTCATAGTCTTCTAAGGGCTCCTAAGTGCTTGGCATAGATTATTGAGAGGTAGTAGAGTGAAGTTCAAGCCTTGGAGTCAGGATGATGTCACGGGTTCAGATCCAACCTCTGACCACGTGGACAATCACTTTCCCTTTCTGGCTTTCTTTCCTTCTCTATAAAGTGAAGATCCTAATGCCTTTGATGCTTTCGGTTGTGGTGTGGCTTAAATGGGATCATGGGGTAAAGTATTTGGTCCTCATACCCAGCTGTTGATCGTCTGTTGCCAATCGTGATAACCCTGTGGGTGACTGTGCCAGTATAAGTCAGGAATTTCTTGTGTCACCTCCATTTACTATATTCCATTTCTTTGGGGCAGACGGGACAAATCACGTTATCCCCATTTAGCAAATGACCAACTGAAGCCCAGAGAAACTGGCTTGGTAAGTACATTTAGGTGCTTGTCATGTCCCAGCCTCTGTTCCTCTCCCCTGATTCAGCCACATGGACCCGGCCCTACCACAGAAGAGTGGTAAGGGTAGGCAATGCTGGTTAAGGGACTTGCCCAGGAACACACAGCTGGGAAGTGTCTGAGGCCTCCAGGTCCCTGCCTTCTTGTCCTTTGGTGTTGCTTCTCTGTCTTTCCTCCCAAGGCAGACCCAAGCAATCATCTTCCCTCCCTCTCCCACCCAGGGCAGTAAGACTTTCTCATTTCTGGGGTCAGTGATAATTGAAGACGGCAGTGTTTATTTTAGCAGCCTGAACCCGTTCAGAGGACCCTCTATGCAGATGTGATGCTGGAGAACCACTGAGATGTGGCTTTGCTGGTTGAGCAGCCTGCCTCAGACAATCCAGGCCTCATGTCTTGGCTTCCTCATTTGGTTGTTAGAGAAATAAATAGAAGAACAAAACAAAGTAGTTACTGTGTGAAAGAAATCCAATATACAGAATAAAGCAAAGTTAAGAAATGAATGACCTCTTCCATCTCCTGAGCGCTGCAGGCCTTCTTAAATCAGCGGCCTTGTGAGTTAGCATGGCTAGAAATTCATCTAGTCACATTTAGCTGTGCTGGGCCTCAGAGGAAAGTCATCAAACTTGGTAAGACCTGCCAAAATTTGCCATCCCCTGAGAATCCAGACTACAATGATATATTAGACAAGGTCTCAAGTAGAGAAGGGTTATCAGAATTATTATCATAATTTCCTGGGTTTCCCGAACCTGGGGCCTCTGTAAATTTTTATTGATCTGTAAATTGTTTACCAATTCTTCAGAAGATCCAGGAATAAAAATAAAACACAACCCCTGCTAACAATCTATTAAGAGAGATGATAATAGTAAGAGTTAATATTTATGCGGTGCTTACTACGTGCCTAGACACTATGCTAAGCACCTCACAATTATTTTCTCATTTAATTTTCAAAACAATCCTTGGAGGTAAGTGCTATGATGAGCCCCATTTATAGATGAGAAAATTGAGGCAAACTGAGGTTATGTGATTATCTGGGATTATACAGTTCTTAGTGTCTGAGAGCAGATTTGAGCTCTGATCATCCTCACTTTAGGCCTTTTCTTCCCACTCCCACCCCCAGAGCCTCAGAATGTACCTAAAGCCCAAATGACAATATCTACCTTTCTTTCCAATCAGGAGGACTTCCACCTTCCAAACCAGTACTGATCTGCCAGCCGCAGCAAGGGAAAATGCCATGGGTTCTGGATCCTCTGGGTGGCTGTGAGACCAGCAGCAGGAACATCTGCTCAAATGGGTGAGAGATACTTTTAAGCAGACAAGGCTGAGAGCGTAATGGAAGTTGTTGGTGCTCAGCAGCGGGAGGACAGGAGTCTAGGCAGCCTCACTGCTCAGACTTTCCTGGGTCTTTTCCTCTCCCCACCAGCGTTTCCTCACCCAGGTTATCCAACATCAAGGGCAGCTTCCTTTTGCCTCTGCAAGGAGTATAGTGTGCTTGCCATAAAAGGATAACTACCCCCAAGTAGAGTAGCTTCTCCAAAATTATATTATGAAATCAAAAGAGGAAGCTGAGAGTATCAGCCAAGCCCTTGGGAGAAAAAGCAGCAGAAGCCCCACTCCCATTTGGTGGTCATGTCCCCATTTGGCACAGAGCTATTCTCATGAGAGCCCAGGGCAGGAGGCATTGTCCCCCATGTTACTGATAAAAAATGGAGGCTCCAAAGGGTTCAGGGACTTCCCCAGGATCACCTGGTTTGGCTCTTGAAGTCCACTGCTTTCCCCTCTCCTCCATCTTTGATCTGCCCCTGGGTACCTCCATGTTATGAAATGTGGAGGAGTCAGGTCCTTTAGTGCTACTCAGGTGACCCTGGGGAGGCCCCAGGCTTGGGATCTTTTGTTTTTTAGACTACAGTGGTACCTCAGTATACTCTCCTCACTCCCAAATTTAAAGTTCCCTTATAATAGGAAAACTGAGAAGCAAAACCAAGTGTATCTCACTGCATATGCACTGTGGGCCTAGGCCTAGGACCTAGGGGGAGTGGGGCAAGGTAGAGGCAGGAGACTTGCTCCAACACTTCCTGGATGTGTGGCCCAGGCCAAGTCACTTCTGTCTGACCTGAGATTTCATCATCAGTAAAACAGAGAACCTTAATAATCACTCACATTTATATGGAGTTTTACTATTACTCAGTGCAGGAAAACAGCTGACAGGAGACTTCTTGCTTTCTCATTTTCAGGTGACAGAACTGCACGCAGATGGTCTTTTCCAAAGCAAGACATCTTGGAAGAAATCAGCTTACAGGGTAGGTTATGGACAGGACTTTCATTGGGCCATTGTCCCCAACTTAGGAGAGACCTTAGAGTATAAATGTGGGTTAGATTTGCAGCAGACACCCCCCCCCCAAAGAGGTCAAGATTATCTCCTTTCTAGAACAGAAGTTTCTGTCATGGGGCAGAGTTGACCTGGGGGAAAATGACCTCAGGATAGTATATAGCCCCCCAAAATCATGTATAAAACAACTTTACACCTAGTAACCCAAGAGAAAGATCCTAGGGCAGTGTTGGTCAAGTATTGGCATATGTGCCCAGCTGGCATGGGGGAGCTGCTCTGTTCCCCCTTTTCCCAGCACCCAAGAACATTTTTATATGCCCCATCCCTCTGTCCAAATGCCCAAAGCAAGCACTTCCTTTCTCTGCTCTCTGGGATAATGCAGGGGGCTCACAGGCAGCTTGAAGTTGCAATTTGGGCACACAAACTTGAAAACCTTCCTAGGGGGGGAATGACTCCAAAGAAAGGAATCATAGACTTGTAGCAGCAAAAGGTGTTCAGAGATGACAACAGATCTAAGAATTCCTGTGGGAGAAAAGTCTTCTCAATGTAGTCAATGTGGAAGAGCTTTCAGTCATTAACCATCAGAGAATCTATAGTGGAGGGAAACCTTATGATTGCAACAAATGTGGAAGAGCCTTCAGTTGGAACTTCATCCTTACCAAACACCAGAGGATTCACAGTGGAGAGAAGCTCTATGAATGCAGTGAATGTGGGGAAGGCTCTTAGCTGTAGCTCCATTCTCATTGACCATCAGTGAATTCACAGTGGAGAGAAGCTGTATGCATGTGGTGTGTGTGGCAAAGCCTTTAATCAAATCTCTATCTTGACTAAGCGTAAGAGGATTCACAGTGATGTGGGCTGGCAGTGGGCAGTAAGGGGTAGTAATAGGAATGGGACCCTCATACTCTGAAATCTTGCATTTCTCACCAGTTAGCACCTGCAGCTCCAGCATTACTCAAACATGAATTGTTGACTGTTTAGTTCTACACTCTGTGCACCAGATTGGTAATGTTCTTTGCTAGGCATCAGCTTTGTGCCCATTCTGCTTTATTAATTGCTTATCTTGTTCTTAGAAATAATGAATTACCTATGAGGGTCCTCCAATGTACCGTACGCCCTCCCCGTATTCCACTTGGAAGGGCATCAAGAACTCTCCCTGACCCCAATAAATATGCCAACTGTGTTCCACAGGGTGTGGTAGTTCCACCCCTCGGGGGAAGCTGCCACCTTATAGTGGAGCTACTGCACACTATCAATCAGCTCCAAAGAGGCTACTCTACTAGCCCCTGGGCTTATCCATCAGCCCTGGTGCTACCTGATTAGTCCTCAGACTGTTCCACCTGCTATTATACCACCATGAAGCACCTCTTCTTCAAATAAAATTCTTTTCTTCTGGACGGAACAGAGTTCGGGTCTCCCATTCTTGGGACGAGACCCTGCTACAGGCTTGGGTGCATTTCTCCCACATCTTTAATTCCATGAATGTGGGAAGCTCAGACCTCATTCAGCAACAGAAGGTCCATAGCATTGAGAAACCTTACGCGTGCAGTGAACGTGGCAAAGCTTCTCAGTGGACTTCAGACGTCAGCCAGCATTGATGAATTTATAGCGGAGAGATGTTCTCTGAGTGTAATGAGTGTGAGAAGGGATTCTGCTGGCGCTCGGGCCTTGTCCAACATCAGAGAGTTCCCAGGGGAGAGACCCCGTACAAATGGCCTATTTGTGGGAAGGCCTTTAGTCGCAGCTCAAACCTTATTCAACACCAGAGGATCCAGAGTGGAGAGAAGCCCAGTGACTGCAATGAATATGGGAAGACCTTCAGCCAGAGCTCTAATCTTACTCAGCATCAGATTTATGCCAGGAAATACTCTCTAAGCATAAGGAAATGTGAGAAAGCTCTGAGTCTAACTTAGAACTGTGTTTCCTTTGAAAGATTCCGCCAGGCAGCTAGCTTCCCAGTGAAACTGTAAAAGTCCTTGGTGGCAGGACCCATGGATTGGTAACTTGCACTGGGCAAGCCATCCCTTTAAAAAAGGCCTATTTGATTCATTTGAACTAATTACTTTGTATAGTGGGAAGAATTTTGCCCTGGGAGTTAGGAGAATTGGGTTCGAATCCTGATTAATTTGTTAGCTGGGTGACAGTGTGAGCCTCAGGTTTGTCGCCTGTAAAATGGGGTTAATAGTACTTTCCCTGCCTACCGCACAGGGTAGTCAGGAAGAACCAGGTGAAGTTCTATATGTTAAGGGCTTTGTAACCCTTAAAGTGCTATATCAATGCCAGCCATTACAGTAATTATACTTTGAGCAACAAATGGCTAACTAGGCTTCAGTAAGCAGTATTACATGCTGGGCAAAACAAAGCTGATTTTTCTGCTGCGGATACTTGCCGTTGACACAATTTGGTCAGAAGCTAACACACATATTTCTCTCTTTCCCTCTGCCTCCTTTGTCTCTCTCCTCCTTGTCTCACTCCACAAGCCTTTATATACACCATTATAAGGCTTATAACCCTGGGAGGTACATGATGCAGGTATTGTTGCTCCCATTTTAACAGATGAGGAAACCGAACAGGAAGGGGTCACTGTATACCACACTGCCTCGATGATGGCTCTATGGGCACAATTTCCTCTCTTTGGACAGTGGTCCTATTTCTGAAGGTGGTTCTTGACATCGCCAGCCTCCAAACTTCTGTCCCTTCTGGGTACCTAGTATCCCCCTACTTTCCAAATTCATCTCCATAACAAATGAAATCACTGCCTAGGAAGGAGTTGGAGTTGGTGACCTTTGATGTCCCTGTGGGCCAGCTGGTTGGTGCAGTGGATAGGATCCTGGGCCTGGATTTCAAATCTGGCCTCAGATACTTATTAGCTGTGAGTCCCTTGGCAAGTCACTTAACCCTGTTATTCTCAGTTTTTCATCTGTAAAATGGGCTGGAGGAAGTACTGGCAAACCACTCCAGTATCTTTGCCAAGAAAACCCCAAATGGGGTCACAAAGAGTCACACAATTGAACAAGAAGTTCTTTCCAGCCCAGAGATGAGTGTAGCCAGTTCCATTTTTATTGTTATTGTTATTTTTGTTTTGTTTTGCATTTTTCTTTTATTTTTCTTTTAATTTTTAATTTTAATTTTGAATATTTTCCTATACTTACATATTTTATGTTCTTTCCCTCTCCCCCCAACCCCCCCCCCCCCGCACACACACATACCCTGTAGTCAACGCACAATTCCACTGGGTTTTACGTGTATCATTGATTAAGACCTAATTCCATATTATCACTAGTTGGACTAGAGCAGTGATTCCCAAAGTGGGCGCCACTGCCCCCTGGTGGGTGCTGCAGCAATCCAGGGGACCGGTGATGGCCACAGGTGCATTTGTCTTTCCTATTAATTGGTATTAAAATTAAGAAAAATTCATTTCCAGGGGGCTAAGTCATATTTTTTCTGGAAAGGGGGCGGGAAGCCAAGAAAGTTTGGGAACTGCTGGGCTAGAGTTATCATTTAGCATCTACATCCCCAATAATATCCCCATCAGCCCATGTGTTCAAGCAGTTTTTCTTCTGTGCATTTTTAATTAAACTTAAATTGCTTAGATTTTTTTTTTAGTAAATTCAGGTCTTAAGGTATAAATTATAGTAAAGCTCCATTAAACTGACCAATTCAAAATAGTACTTAGTTTGAGGTACATAAGTTGTTTCTCAGTTGACTGAATGTACTATTGCTTTATGAATGATAATAATAATACTAAGTAGCATTTATGTAGTATTTTAGAGTTTGTAAAGCACTTTATAAGCATTATTTCATTTCCTCACAACAACCTTGGGAGGTGGACATTGTTATTATTTTACAGATTAGGAAACAGTGACTTGCCCAGGGGTCACATGGCTAGTGTTTGAGTAAGGAGTTGAATTCAGGTCTTCTTGACTCCAGATCTATCCACTATACGACTTAACTGTTTTTTTAAAAATTATTGTTTATTTATTTTTAAGTATTTTTCCATGGTTACATGATTCATGTTCTTTCCCTTCCCTTCTCCCTCCCCCCTCCCAGAGCTGACAAGCAGTTCACTGGGTTATACATGTATTATCTCTCAATACCTATTTCCATATTGTTCATTTTTGTGATGGAGTCATCTTTTAAAAATTAAAACTGGGGGCAGCTGGGTAGCTCAGTGGAGTGAGAGTCAGGCCTAGAGACAGGAGGTCCTAGGTTCAAACCCGGCCTCAGCCACTTCCCAGCTGTGTGACCCTGGGCAGGTCACTTGACCCCCATTGCCCACCCTTACCAATCTTCCACCTATGAGACAATACACCGAAGTACAAGGGTTAAAAAAAAATTATAAAAAAAAAATTTAAAACCTCACATCCTATACCTGTATAAACAAGTGATAAGTCATAAGTTTTTTTCTGGATATCTACTCCCACAGTTCTTTCTCTAGATGTGGAGGGCATCTTTCTCATAAGTTCCCTTGGAATTGTCCTGGATCGTTGCATTACTATTAGCAAAGTCAATGACATTTGATTGTGCCATAGTGTTTCAGTTTCTGTGTACAACGTTCTCCTGGTTCTGTTCATTTTGTTTCACATCAGTTCATGGAGGTCTGTCCAGTTCATATAGGAATCAAGCAGTTCATCATTCCGTATAGCACAATAGTATTCCAAGACCATTATATGCCATAATTTGTTCAGCCATTCCCCAATGGAGCGCCATCCTCTCATTTTCTAGGGTTTTGTTTTTTTTTGCCACCGCAAAGAGTGCAACTATGAATATTTTTGTGCAAACATTTTTTATTATTGTCTCTGGGTTACAGACCTAGTAGTGGTATTGCTGGATCAGAGGGTGTGCATTCTTTTTTTTTTAACCCTTACCTTCCACCTTAGAGTCAACACTGTCTATTGGTTCCAAGGCAGAAGAGCAGTAAGGGCTAGGCAATGGGGGTTAAGTGATGTGCCCAGGGGTACACAGCTACGACGTGTCTGAGGTCAAATTTGAACCCAGGACCTTCTGTCTCTAGGCATGGCTCTCAATCCACTGAGCCACCCACCTATGCATTCTTTTAAAGCCCTTTGGGCATAATTCCAAATTGCCCTCCAGAATGGCTGGATCCATTCACAACTCCACCAGCAACGCATCAGCAGCTCAATTTTGCCACACCCCCTCCAACATTTATTATTTTCCTTTACTGTCATATTGGCCAATTTGCTAGGTGTGAGGTGTGGAACCTGAGTTGTTTTAATTTGCATTTCTCTAATCAGGAGGGATTTAGAACCCTTTTTCATGTGCTTATTGATAGTTTTGATTTCTTCATCTGAAAATTGCCTTTTCATATCCCTTGACCATTTGCCAATTGGGGAATGGCTTGATTTCAGTTCCATTTTTAGACAGCTTTAGTCCCCCAAAGATCTTCCCTCTAAAATCAGCTGCCCCAATACTTCTTCCCATTACCCTTAGTTCTTCCTCATGAAATGGATATATATGTACGAAGCTGGCAATCACAAGCCTCCTAAGTCTTTCCTTCTCCATTCTCCACACCCAGGCCCTCTGTCATATCTGAGTTCTCTCCTCACCCTAGTCACCCTTCTTTGGACACTGCAGCAGATCGCGAGTCCTTCCTGAAATGTGCCCAGGCATGAGCCTCATTTGTGGTCTACCCACATTCGAGATACCAGACTTTAGTTCATGTTGTTGGAGATATAGTTCAGAGGTTCACATGCCGGACAGCCAGAAAGGGCCTGACAAATGGTTTATTGCCCTCAATTGCATTTCCCTCTCATCCCAACCATACAGTTTTATATAGGAAGGAGTGGGTCCAGAGGACAATAATTTTAAGATACACAATGGGTAGTAGAGCCAGAGGATCTGACTTGGACCCCTCTAACTTCATGGCCAGAGCTCTGCCCAGTTTACTGGCTTTTAAATTCCATTCTGGACAACAAGTATTAACTACCTACTGTGTTCAGGCCACTGTATTCGACACTAGAGATACAGAGACAAAACCACAAAACAGCTGGCCTCCAGGAGCTTCTAATCTCCAGAGGTCTGCCCCAGTAGTTACTGGATTCTTACTTTGAGAGCCACAGACTCCCAGCTGTACAGATTTCAGGGGAAGTGTTAAACTGGATGGGAAAAAGTAACATCTGTATTTTTCACCAAACTTTAGTCTTATTTGTAATACCGTTTTATTTAATAAAGTTAAAAATATTCTGAGAAGAGGTCCATAGGCCAGAAGGGCTCCTAACACACACACACACACACACACACACACACATTTGATTTTGATTTTCACAACAACCCTGGGAGGTAGGTGCCATTATCCTCATTTTACAGTTGAGGAAATTGAGGCAAAAAGAGGTTAGATGACTTGCCAGGGGTAACACAGTAAGTGTCTGATTTGTACTGAAGGCTTCCTGAGTCCAGACCCATTGCCATATCTACTGCTACCAGCTATCTCCAAGAATGCCTATCGAAGGAGGTGCCACATAGTAGATCTTTAAATGTTTTTTTTTTAACCCTTAACTTCTGTGTATTGGCTCCTTGGTGGAAGAGTGGTAAGTGTGGGCAGTAGGGGTCAAGTGACTTGCCCAGGGTCACCCAGCTGGGAAGTGTCCGGAAGAGGCCGGATTTGAACCCAGGACCTCCTGTCTCTAGGCCTGATTCCCAATCCACTGAGCTACCCAGCTGCCCTAGATCTTTAAATATTGATATAAAAGGGTGGCATCCTTTCCAGTACTCTAAAATTTTTTATAACTTAATCTGCCCTTCTGGCTTTGGGTTGTTGCAAATGGAAGAAAGTGACTTCAGACACAAGCGAATTGGAGAAGTTTGGATAGCAAAAGGACAGAGACGGAGGGACATTGCCAAGACCCAGAAGCATGCACACGGCCATGATCCAGTTGTGTCAATTGTACATCTGGAAGGTATAGCAGAGTGACAGGAGTATGGCAAAGGACTATGGTCTTTGTTCCCAACTCCACCCCCTCCCACTGAATCAATGCCTTTGTACTTTCCTGGCTTCCACTTCTGAGAGATGGGGGTTGGACTTGGTGATCTTAAAGCACCTCGCAGCTGTAGCATTCTGTCATTTTATATTTTTCATCTTCCACTGTAAAATCAGGGGTTTGGGCCAGATGTCTAAAGGGGCCTTTTAATTCTTATCGTTAGCCCTTTCCCTTTTCTGGGCCTCAGTTTATTCCTTTGTAAAATGAGATGTTTGAAGTTGATGCTTCCTTCTATTCCTGTAGACAGGCCCAGGGCCTGCCTCGTTTTCCCCATATGTACAATGGATGAGTTGGACTCTGTTCCCCCTAGGCCTCTCCAGGCTCTGAAGATCCAGAGATCTGACCTCTTCCGTCCACTAACCGCCCTTACATCCCATTCAAGCAGCATTTATCAGGTCCCAAATTCTAGGCCAGAAAACCACCGAGATGAACGAGACCTCCAGGGTGTCCTAGAGTAGCGACAAGAGTGCTCGCGGAGCCTTCTAGGAAGGGAAGAAGGATCGGAAGTGGGTGGTGGACCTGAGGGAGTACTTCCGGTTGGTGGCGCTGAAGTCTTGAGGGCCACTTGAGGGGGTGAGTCCACATTTGGGCGGGGCAGGGTTAAAACTGTTGAGCATCAGTCTGGCCCTGGAACCAGCTCCGGGTCAAAGGGAAGTGAGAGGCCAGGCCCAGCCAGTGCGCATGCACCCTGCCACCTGCCTGGATTCTCTCCCCTCTCTTTCTGCTGGTCTATCCCCCTGGACCCCTCTTCAGGTCTCTCTTTCTGGAGTATCACTCTGGTTCGCCATTGCCCTTTTGGACCTTGGCTCTCCCCTGCTCAGGGCTTCAGTTTCCTCCTTGGCCCTTTTCTTGGTTCTCCAAAACCAGATTCATGCCTTTTACTGTAAATGAAGGGTAGGCTATAGACATCAGCTATGTAATAGGGTGTAAGGACTGTGGCACAGGGCCCGAGTGCTTCTAGCTGCCAGGATACACAGAAACACGCCCCATCCTTCATTACCGTTCGTGACCAGCCATCTGGCCCCGGCCTCAGGACATTGCCTTCCCCTATATAGATACACCACTAGGAACCCTCAGAAGCAGCTAGTCTGGCGGTTAACTGGACAGGAAAGCCGTCTATAACATCCTTGATTCATGATCTGCTAGTCCAGCCCTCACAGCCATAGAGTCAGGAAGCAACTACAACCCCCAGGCAGGCAGGCCAGCCAGGCACCCTGAGAGAGACAGGACATTGCTCCCACCCCTTTGATCCCCATCTGAGCCCAAGAGCTAGATTTCCTGGCCAGTGCCATCAACCATTCTTCTGGGAATCAAAGCTTGGAGAGATACATCCTGGGGACCAACCACTGGGGGGGGGGGCGGCCTATGGACGCAGCTACCAAAGACCCGGAAAGGAAAGCCCTGGCTGCCAAACTCTTTGACCTGAATCAGAAAATGATGCCATTTTGCCAGCGGAAGTGACATGAAATAAGAGGCATGTCCCTTTTGCTGTTGTCCCCTAAGGACCATGGGACCTTCTCAGCTGCCTCGCCAATGAAATCTTCCCTAGCTGTAGTCTTCAAGTCTCCTTGAGAGCAGGGACTGGCAGACTTTTCTCTTTGTATCTCCAGTGCTTAGTGCAGGGCTTTGCATGTAGTAAGCAGTTAATAAACACGCTTCTCATCATTCATTCATTGGCATACGTCTATCTATACTTCTTGAATTCTTCATAGTCACAGTAATGTTCCATCACAGTCGTGTATCACAAGTTATTTGGCCATATCTCCATTCACAGACCTCTGCTTTGTTTCCAGTTCTTTTGCTGGCATGAAAAGGGCTGCTGTGCTTTGCTCTAGGGCAGGGGTCGGCAACATATGGCCCTCGAGCCATATCTGGCTCTTTTGAGGGCCAGATATGGCTCTTTCTGCAGGAGTCATAAAGTCCATTTTTTTTCAGGCACTGTTACGGGAGCGGCACTGTGAGCACTGGACGGCTCTCACGAAATGACATTTTAAAAAATGTGGCATTTATGGCTCTCACGGCCAAAAAGGTTGCCGACCCCTGCTCTAGGGGGACCTTTCTGTTATAGGTCAGAAGGCACTGATTGTTAAGGGAGTTTTGTCTTACATCAAGTTTAAATTGACCTCTTTGCAGCTTTTATTCATCTCTCTTAGCTCTGTTCTCTGAGCTAAGAGGCTGGACAAGGCTGATCCTTCTTCTGTATAACAGTGATCATCTCCTCCAGGCTAAACATCCCTTATTTCTTCAATTTAGCATATGTGTGGTGTGAAATACTGGGAGAGGGAGGCTTGTACCCCCCCAAAATCACTCTAATGAGCAGACAGGAGACTCGATGCTGGCAGAGTTCCTGTGGTTTTATTTAGAGGTGTGGAGGGAGGGGAATAGGGTAAGGAACACTGTCTGGGCCTAGACAGCATCCTCATGGGGGATAGGAGAAGATAGGGAGAGAGAAAAGGGGTGGCTACACAGTCTGAGGTCATAGAAGTGGACACAGATGCCTAAGTTTACTCAGATTTTACAGGGATCCAACACAATGCGGAATCTCCACTTTCCCTTCATCTGTATCTTATTCTACCCTCCTTAAACCTTCCCAAGGCTTCTGAGTGTCTTTTCTTTATCTTCCAATGTTTCCAAGTGTATGGGAGTATTCCTTAGGTTTGCATCTTTTAGTTAAGTCAGGTGTTTAGGCCTGTCCAAGGATTTATCAGTTTGCAACAGTTCAGGCTGAAACATTTCTTGAGAACATTTCTCTAGCTATAGCAATCTTTGCAATCAGATCTCAGGACATGCAGTTAAGACTATAACTTGTAAGTTTTGAGATTTCTCTCATAGGAATTAGGTCACCCCTAAACTTCTTCCCATGGGAATAGAAGAAGGGGGGCAGTCTTTTAGCCACATCTGAAGAGAGTATATTAAAGTCCTATACTAATATATGTGAAGCTGCTTGGGGAGGGGGATTCTTCATTTTTTTTTTTTTTTTTACATTTTTAAACCCTTAACTTCTGTGTATTGACTCCTAGGTGGAAGAGTGGTAAGGGTGGGCAATGGGGTTAGTTAAATGACTTGCCCAGGGTCACACAGCTAGGAAGTGTCTGAGGCCAGATTTGAACCTAGGACCTCCCGTCTCTAGGCCTGACTCTCAATCCACTGAGCTACCCAGCTGCCCCTGAGGGGGTTTCTTCTACTCTTCAGAAGGAGAGATTGATATCTCCTAGTGGAGGGCACCAAACTTCACTATTTTTCTATAGGAAGTTGCCAGTCTATGATTACTACTACTAATCAGTGTATGTTGGGGAATAATGCACTATTTCATTCCACACACATATATGGCACAATCTGCAGCTTAGCATTAGCACACAAAGTGTGATAATCTCTCCTCTCCAGCCATTTTCTTATTCCCCTCCCAACCCCACCTTTCTTCCTTTCTTTCTCTTCTTTTCTTCCCCCTTTTCTTCTTTACCTCTCTCTTGTCCTCTCCTTTGTCCCACATCCCTTTTCAAACCTCCCCCTTCTGTCCAGCAATCTAAATCAAAGCCACACATTTATTTTTTTATGAAAAGACATTTCCATCCTGGCCAAAAAAAACAGTTTTCTTAGCCTATCAGGATAAGCACCTCTTTATATGAGGCCCTGAATTAAATCTCTGTCAAAAATAATGCCAGCAAATAAGTTAGATGACATGACTATTCCTTGCCACTTTTGACAGTGCTGACTCTACCCTTCTCTTGTGTTTATACAAATAATTATGATACTAGAGAATCAGGTATGAAGAAGAGGCCTAGATAAAATCCTATGAGAAATGTGAAAAGAGAGAGCTCACTTTCAGCTGTGGTGGATAGGGATGGGAGGCAGTCTGATCACATCTTTGGTTAGTGGTCATCTGAAATTATTTTGGAGGATGCTGAGATAGAGGGAAATGTCCATTTTCTTTTCCACATTCATTACGTTTATAAGCCTTCTTTCCACTGTGAGTTTTCTTCTGGGGAATGAGGTTTGAACTCTCACCGAAGGCTTTGTACACATTCTTTGTAAAGATGAGGTTTCTCTCCACTGAACGCTGATGTCTAAGAAGGCTGGAGCTCTGCCTGACACCTTGCCCATCTTCATTGCATACGTAGTATTTCTTTTTATTTGAACTTCCTGCTTGCCTTACAGTAAATTGCCTACAATTGCAATCACTGGAATCACATCCCTGGGCTATTTTCCCTGTATCATTTTCCCTATATGTATGAAAGTTTGACTTTGGACCACAGGTGTGAATTCTTTAAAATCCAAACCTTTCTCCTCTCTGGGAATGTTTCTGTCACTGGTGGCCACAAGCCTAAAATGTCTTTCTGGCAAGAGAAGCAGGCCTTAGAATATGCCGCCTAATATGTCGTGGGATTCAACCTTATCAAGCATTTCCAACTTTGGAGTAGATGTCTTATTCACAGCCTCAGTCTTGGAACCTGTGACGATAAGGCCAGTCAAGAAACATTTTTGAATGTGTTGAGAAAGGGAGAAGACAGTCTCCATTTTCAAGGTGCTCACAATCCAATGAGAGCTACATCATGCAAACAGCTATATGCAAACAAGTTAGAGACAAGGATAAATTGGAGAGAATCCACAGCATGAAGGGGGATTGGCAAAGACTTCTTGCTGAAAGTGAGATTTTAACTGGGATTTGAAGGAAGTCAGAAGGGAGAGATGAAGGGAGAGAAAGAAAAAAAATTAACAGCTAGGTTGATCAGAAAAGGTTTCCTATAGGATGTGGCAAAGAAGAGGTACATCTTGAAGGTACATAGAAGGTAATTTCAGAAGGAAATTAAGGGGACTGGGAAGGCTTCCTGAAGAAGACTGGATTTTAGCTATGACTTGAAGGAAACCATGGTAAATAAGAGGCAGAGGTGAGGATGGAGAACATACCTACCAGGCTTAGGGAATATCTAGAAAAATGCAGAGATTTAGAAGATACCTTGTTTTGTGTGAGGAACAGCAAGGGAGGCAAGTGATAATCGGTCATAGAGTCAATGGAGGGGAGTAGGGTAGGAAGTTGGTTACTCTTGGGGCCTTCTTATCCCCATAAATGATTTGGCTAAAATGTTAGCCAGGGACAATTCCACCTCGAAATCTGCTGAACCTAATACAATCATTATTAGTTATTTGGGAAGTTGGAGTAGAGAAAAGAACTTGCCACTACAGCCCCACTGGAGGACCTTAGGCCTAATGTCCAGTCTCAGCCAGTTTTTTCCCCCTCTGTGGTCCCTGCCTCTAAAATCAAAGATACCTTGTTTTCAGGAACCATAACACAGGATGTCCCTAGACCTTCAGGAAAGCATGATCTGGGCTGGGGGATAGGCACCCATAAGGAGGAGAACAAAGGGGAAGTGCTTGGTTCAGAGGAAGGGCAAAAAGAGGGGACCCAGGGTGTCTCCCAAGGACCTGGGATTTAAGAAATAGGCCTCCTTGAGCTCTTCCTTTCAGTCCTTTACAGTAAGCAGTTAATTAGCTGTGAATGAGGAGGAGGGAAGAAAGCCAAATGGGAAGGATGCACAGTGATCGCAGTGATGCTGAAGTTGAAAAACAAAAACCTCTAAAAGGCAGCGAACTGCGGTGGATGGATGATGGAACATCTTTCCCTTCTCTTAGTGCAGAGATGAGGGCTATATGGTGTCACACAATGTTGCTTTGTCAGTTTTGATGGGTCTGTGTATGTAGGGGGAAGCCTCAAGGAAAAGGTGAACCTCGACGCAGGGGCTGATGGGAATCCACCACTGGATCGTGAAATAAAGTTACATGCTTCTCCTCGGGGCCTCAGTTTGCCCAATTGTAAATAAAGTAAAAATGGAGAGGCGGATGAGCAGATTTGGAAACAGGCAGACAAACGAAGGTTCAGAAGGAGCCAATCCCGCCTCGGAGCCGGCCAACTCGCAGGAAATCCCACCTCCTTGATCCGCCCACCCAATGGGAGCTAGGAAACCCGAAGGGCTAAATCCAGTTTACTAGGGAATTGGAAAGGGCCAGGGCCGCCTTTGCGCAGCCGCCATGGCCACGTCCCCGTGTCTTTGCGCAAGCGCACACCAATGAGATGGGCGTTCCTCCGGGCTGGCCTAGAGCGGCCCATCCGGAAATGCGCCTCCCAGGCTCACCGGAAGTTCGTGGCGCCGTCCTCTCATCCTCGTTAGGGGTTGCCGCAGATATGAGTGTCAGTGAGCCAGTCATTCAAAACTTTTATCCGGGTCTGGCCAGGGTCGGTACCGGCTCCAGGTGACAGACTAACAGTAGGTGTTCTAGCCCAGATTACCTGGCTCTTGGATCGGACGAGCTTTCTAGGCCTCCATTTACTCATCTTTTAAAAGAACAAGTTAGATTGCGTAGAGCCTGAGACTTGCCCAGTCAGGGAACATTTTACAAGGAAGCCCAGGTCCAGTCCGGAGGGGTGGAAAGGGCCCCGAGGAGGGGAGGCAAGCCCAGCGAGCTGAAGCTCTCTGCCCAAAGGCACATCCATGAATGGCAGAGCTTCCGCCTCCCAATTCTCCTTTCTGTTCCTTAGGGATTGCTGGCCTTTCTCTGTAACCTTTTTAAATGTCCCAATGGCTGCTTGTATAGTGCATCAGGTCAAGCCTCTGGAGACAAGGTCCACCCCTGTGACCTTGAACAAACCTCCTCGGGCCTCGGTTTCCTCCTTTCTAATTTTAGGTCTATGATCTTAGTGAAGAATAACTGGTATTCATATATAGCCCTCACGGCCACCCTGGAAGTAGGTGTGTCCATTACAACCTGAGAGGGAAAGTGACTTGCTCAGAGTCGCACAGTATCCGCTTGAGCTGTGGTCTGGTGACTCCAAATCAACCATTCTAATCAAGCATACTACATAATTGCCTCAGGAAACTTAAGTTAAACTGGCAATGCTTGGACCACATATATTTTTAATAAAGCTAACATTTTTATAACCCTTATTATATGTGCCAGGCATAGTACCAATTGCTTTACAGTGATTATCTCCTTTGTTCCTTGCAACAGTCCTGTTATTGTGATCTTCATTTTACAGCTGAGGAAACTGAGGCAGGTGAAATGAGCTGCCTTGGGTCACAGCTCAGAAGTAAGAAGCTGGGTGAGAACTTAAGATCTTGGTAACAGCTAGTAGTGCTTTGAGTGCCAATGCTAGAGATGAGAGGACCTGGGTTCAAATGCAGGCTCAGATACTTCCTAGTTGTGTGACCCTGGCCAAGACACTTAGCCCTCATGGCCTAACCCTTACTGCTCTTCTGCCTGGGAACCAAGTCAGAGTATCTAAGACAGAAGGTAAGAATTAAAAAAAAAAAAAAAAAAAAAAAACAATTCAGGTCTTCCTGACTCCAAGCCCTTAAGTAGCTGAGATAAGAATTCAAGAGCTTTTAGCAAGAACTTCAGAACCCAGAGGTTTCCCCTGCCTGTCTGGCAGAAGGGCCATTTCCATGAAGTGTTCTTTGATTTTCCCCTCTCCTTTCTGTGAAATCTCAACATTTTGGCACCTCATAGGCTCATATACATGGAGCCAGAATAACCCTTAGAAATAGGGCAACCCTGAAAGGAATGAATTCCCTACAGATTTGCTGAATGCCAGTGTGAAAATATATATCCATGAAGACTAGACTAGAAACTCTGTCTTTCACTGGAGCACATGTGTATAGAGCCCAGTCTCACCTAATTCATATGGGATGGCTTGGACTTAAGTTTTTTTCCCTCCCCAGAGAGCAAATATGAGACCAGAAAATGTAAATATTAGAGCTACAACATTGTCATCGTTTTTATTTAAAGATGAGGCTTTAATTCTGGAAATCAGTTTTACTAAACTGTGAATACCCTTTGATCTAGCAATATCATCACTAGGTCTGTGCCTTAAAAGATCAAAGCCAGAGGGAAAGGCCCTCTATATATCAAAAATATTTATGACAGCATTTTTTATTGTAGCAAAGAACTAGAAATAAAGTGTGTGTCCTCCCCCCCCCCAAATAAAATAAAGATGAGGCTTTAAACTGAGGCCCTGAGCCTTTTCTCTGCTCTCCTTTGAGTTCAGAAGACCTCCATTTCATCATGGCCTAGTAGCATCATTGGACTTCAGTAACAGTACTTTGGTGGCACTGAAGAGAATATTAACAATCATTAGCACTTCTAGGGCCCTGTGAGCTTTGCAAAACTATAAACGTTCCATCCTCACAACCATTCTGGGAGATAAGTGGAATTCTTCTCATTTTACACATGAAATAACGGAGGCCACCAGGTTGACTTGCCCAGGGTCATGTAGGTGCAATGAGATTGGATTTAAATTCTAATCTTTTGGCTGATTGGCAGGCTCACTACTCTTATCCACTGTACTCACTACCTTAGACCTAAAAGGGGCCTTGGCTGCTTTCTAGATCAATCTTCTTATTTTACAGATAAAGAAAACTAAGTCTGGGGGAAAGGAAATGACTTATTCAAAATCACACACCCAGGAAGTAGGCAAGCTGAGATTCAAACTCACAACCCCTGACTCCAAATCCAGAGTTCTTTCTACCGCATTACAACTCTATCAGTAAATACTATGTCCCTATCTCTGATCAAATGATTCTATGCCTAGATTGTACCATATGTCTCTGGTCTTCCCCATGATCCCTGGCCAGCCATCAGTAAAAAGAATTTATGGCTTTCTAGACTTTAGGCTACATGTGTTATCCATTAAACTTTTCTCTATTGTAAGAACCCATGGGAGGCCACATTTTCTCCTTGCTTTATGTAAATTCATTACCTAGGTATGGGAGGCCCAGAATGACTGGTCAGTGTGGTGGGAGGAATTCATGGGCTAGAAGCCAAGAGACCTGAGTTTTAGCCTGTACTCTGCCTTGGGTGAGTCATTTCTCACCAGTGGGCTTTAGTGTCCTCTGTAAAATGTGTAGGTTGGACTAGATCTTGAGGGTCCTTTCTGTGATCCTGGGAAGCATGTTTGAAACTAGTGAGTGGGGCTGAGCTTGGAATTGTAACAAATAAAATTGATATAGATGGATATATTCAATAATATTAATGGTTTATTATAATCCATCTTGGTAATTAAGCCACGTGCCTGCTAAGATCTAATTCAAATAACCTGCCATTACCTTCTGCCCACCTGGCTGCTTCATATAAAAGAGCGTCTCAATCAAGTTCTGAGACTTTATACCTTTGTCTGTGTAATCACACTTCCTGCCCACCTGTAGTACACAAGAGGAATCATGGGAAATGTAGTTTTCAAGTCCTCTAAACGTCCACAGGAAGTTTATATCATGGACCTGAATATTATGACTCAGTGAACCCCAAGGAACCCCAAATCCCAGTAACACAGAATGTGAATTGTAATGGAATCCCTGAGTTGGAAGAGGCCTCAGAAAATTACACTGCCAGCCATGCCTGAAAAAAAGGCCCCTCTATAACATACCAAGTAAATGGTTAGTCAGCTTTCACTTGAGTATCTGTAGTGAGGACGACCCCACAACTGTCCAAAGCAGTAAAACTGTCCATTTTACTTCTGGAGACCCCACATAGTCAGGACATTCTTTTCCTTATACTCAGTTTAAATCCATCTCTTTCCAACTTTCATCTATTGTCCTGCTCTCTGAGGCCAGGCAGAACAAGTCCATATGTTGGACACTATCCTGTCCCTCATAAGCCTTCCAGTCATCTTGCAGTGCCTTTTAAACTAACCTAACATGGCATATCTCCAGCTTCTTTATCCTCTTGGATGCCTTCCCCTAATCCAGGGGTCGGCAACATTTTTGGCCGTGAGAGCCATAAACGCCACATTTTTTAAAATGTAATTTTGTGAGAGCTGTGCAGTGCTCAAAGTGCCGCTCCTGTAACAGCGCCTGAAAAAAAATGGACTTTATGGCTCCTGCAGAAAGAGCCGTATCTGGCCCTCAAAAGAGCCAGATATGGCTCGAGAGCCATACGTTGCCAATCCTTGCCCTAAACGGTCCTTCCAACAGTGGGGTGCCCCAGCCCAAACTGAAGGAAGCATCCCCAATGTGATCTGCTAAGGGCAGTTCATCGGCTCTGTCATTTCTACATTCTGGGAGTTGGGGTGCTATATAGCCTACTTACAAAATGGATTCTTTGGGACTTAAGTGTAAGACCTGATCTTTGTCCCTATTAAATTACAGTCTTCTTAGATTTAACCAGATATTCTAGTCTATAGCTTGTGACTGCTTTCTCTGTCCTACCTTTGTGTCACCTAGAAATTCCATAAGCACAACACCTGTGCCCATATCCAAGCTGTTGATCATGGGGACATGCCACATAAACCATCTGGGCCCAAATCCCCCCCAATGTACTGTTGTGTGATTCATATCTATCCAGTCTTTCTACACAAATGACTTGCTAAAATGTTGGAATTCCCCTCATCTTAAAGCCGTGTTGACAGTCAATCAATCAACCAAATAACCATTTATTTATTAAGTGCCTACTATGTGCCAGGCACTGTGCTAAACACTGGAGATCCAAAGAAAGGTCCAAAATGGAAATAGTTGCCCTCAAGGAACCCACAGGCTAATGGAGGAGACAATCATCATCATGAGAGCCAACATTTCTGTAGCATTTACTACATGCCAGGCACTGGGCTGGGTGCTTTTGAATTATTATTTTATTTGATCTGCAAAACAACTCTAGGAGGTAGGCACTATTATTATCCTCATTTTACAAATGGGAGAAATGAAGCAGATTGATAAAGTGACTTGTCTAGGATCATACAGCTAGTATGTGATGCTGAATTAGAAGTCACATCTTCCTGATTCTAGGTCAAGTGTGGTAATCACTGAACCACCTAGCTACCTCCAAGGAGTTATATGATAAGAAAAGAAGATGAGTGTCATGGGGCCAGGCAAGTGTTCCATCAGTACCCTGTGATGTCAGTGGAAAGCAGGAAAGCCTCCAGCATGATAGGCGAGCAGGCGTGGATGAGCTGTGACCTGCATCACATTGGGGCGATCCCAGAGCTGTTGGATACGTTAATTTGTAAAGGTGAGCTTTTATTCAGTAAGATGGGCTTCACCTCGAAGTGGATCTAGGCATCCCCTCCAACAGCCGTAATGGGAGTCAGCGCCAGGGGGGTGAGGAGGGAAGGTTAACCTGTACAGCTCATAAATCTGCGTAAACCTGGCTGGAAGTGGGGCAGGTTTGGCAGGAAAGATAACGAATCCAGTTGTGGATATGTTAAGTTTCAGATTCCAGAGCACAGCCATTTGAGCTTTTCTAATAGGCAATTGGAAACATGAGCATGGAAGTTAGGAGGGAGGTTAGAGCTGGGTGAATAGATGAGAGGATTTTAAGTGAAATCCTTGGAGCTTCTGAGAGCACCAAGACAACTGCTATAAGGGGAAGGACCATCTTTTTCCTTGTGTTTTTATTCTCAGTGTAGGTTGTAGTATAAGCAGTTGTTTCATTGTAGCCTTTGTGTCTCCAGGTAGGCCCATAAGAAATGCTTGATTAACTTAGAAAGTCCAGTTTCCATAGGCCCCATGGTGAATCTAGGGCAGGGAAATTTGAACCCAGGTCTCTGCATTCTTTGCCTGGTCCCCTCCCACAGGATTAAGAAAGTGCCATGAATTGGGCCATTAGTTGTTAGACTTTGCAGTCAAAGCTAATATTTTCCATGATTTTGCAGAAGAGGAAATTGAGGCTGAAGGCAGTAAGGGCTGTTGGTATTTGGCCATTTCAGTCGTGTCTGATTCTACATGGCCTCATCTGGGGGTTTCTTGGCAAACATACTGAAAGGGTTTGTCATTTCCTTCTCCAGCTCATTTTACAGATGAGGAAACTGAGGCACATGGGGTGAAGTGACTTGTCCACAGTCACACAGCTGGGAAGTGTCTGAGGCCAGATTAGAACTCTGGAAGATGAGACTTCCTGACTCCAGGCCCAGGGCTCTAGCCATTGTACTACCTGGCTGCCCTAAGGGGCTGCAGGAGCAAAGAATGGTGCTGTGAATCTAGAATCCATGGCCCATGTCAACTAGGCTTCCTGGCTGGAAGACCTTGGGCCAGTGCCTTCCCCTCTGAGCTTCCTCAGTTTCTTCCTCAGTAAAAAAGGGGGAGGGTATGGTGCTGGAGTCCTTCTGGATTTTGTTTTTGTAGTTCCCAAGCTGTAAGCTCTAGACTCCTTGGGGATTGCTGAGATGGTGCCTCCTGGAAGGGATGCTGGGCTTAATCAGGGCAGAGAGCCTTAGAGTAAGGACTGGGAAGGGGTCCAGGATGCCGGCACATCAGGAGCAGCCCTGTCCTTAAGAGCCACATCAGGCCACCTCAGTCTCAGGGACTTAGCAGAAAAGCAGATCGTTCCTACAGGGCATTTCTGGTGTGTTGCTCTAGGCTGCCTTGGAGGACCAGCCGCCCAGCTCATTGATTCCTGAGGCTACCTCCATCCTGGTCCTCCCCTCATTGTGCAGATGAGGAGGCTAGGAGGGGCCCACCACCAGACTGCTGTCCCAAAGAGGAAGGAATGCAGGGCAAAGGTCTCAGCTCCCCAAAGGGTCAAACTCACCTGGACAGAGGGAGGGATGGGGGAAGATCTGCCCCCCACTCTCCCCCCCCCCCCCCGCCAGCTGCTTAATGAATCCTCATTGATTGATATACTGTTGCTGCTGAGGAGCAACCCAGAGACGGTCACAAACGTCCCAGAGAGAGCCTGGGTTTGGACTCAGGCTCTGCCATTTGCTCAGTGTGCGTTCCTAGACATGTTCATATGCCTTCCAGAGATGACTCTGGGTCTTAGTTTAGAGCTTGCAAAACATTTGCCATGTATTATCTCATTAGTGCCTCACAACCAGCCCTATGAGATGGTTTACAGATGAGAAAACTGAGACTCTGAGAGGTTAATTGTCTTACCAAAGGTCACACGGCTAATAAGTGGCTGAGAGTAGAGCTCTCTAAATCCAGCCCTCTCTGTATGCCAAGCTGCAGTGCAGAACGCCCCAGATGCCAAGGAAATGGCTGAAGTCCATCCTCCCATTCCCTGCCCCTTGTCAAACAGAGAACAAGTTTTGTTTTTTTTGAAACCCTTAGCTTCTATGCATTGGCTCCTTGGTGGAAGAGTGGTCAGGGTGGGCAATGGGGGTCAAGTGACTTGCCCAGGGTCACATAGCTGGGAAGTGTCTGAGGCCGGATTTGAACCTAGGACCTCCCGTCTCTAGGCCTGACTCTCAATCCACTGAGCTACCCAGCTGCCCCCAGAGAACAAGTTTGATTTAGGATGGTGACAAGTCGCCGAGCACGCTCATCTGGGAAAAGATTCTGAGAGAGTTTACAGGACGAGGGAACAGCAGGGATGTGCCAGGGAATACAAGCCTTTTTATTCACGATGCTTTTCTTATACAGTTAAGAGACATACAAAAAGATTACAAAGACATCGGTCCAGGCCCCAAGGAGCTCTTCTAGCTCGCCCAAGGCTCAGAGGCCTATTGCTCTCTACACTGGAAGGCCATGCTTCATGCCTCTCTTACCCATTTCAATTCCAACGGTGCCAATTTTCCTGTCCCTCTCCTACTGGCACATGACCCTCCCACACCTTAGTAGGTTTAATGAGCTGTTAAGGGTATCTCTCTCTCTCTCTCTCTCTCTCTCTCACACACACACACACACACACACACACACACACACACACACGCGCACGCACGCACTCCTCAGTGGTTAGCCCTTTTTAAACCGAGGTCATCATGTTTTACAGTTCTCTGTGTTATCTATATGCCGCAGGTCCCTACTATCATGTAAGTGCCCTATCCTGTTTTAGAATCTCTCCTGCCTAGAACTGTTTTGCACACAGTAGATACTTGACAAATGTTTGAGTAATGAATGGCCTCTAATACAATAGGATTATAGATTTAGAAACCATTAAATCTAACACCCTCATTTTGCAGATGAGGAAACCAAAGTTGACAGGAGTGAAAAGCCTTGCCCGGGGCCACACAACTAGTGAGTGAGTCAGGATTTCAGCCAGCTTCCTGACTCCGAACAGAAAAAAAGTCACATGTCTGATTGAATAACTTACAATATCTATTTGGACAGAGAACTATACAGTGAGCTGTCACATCCAACTGTGCCCTTGGGCAAGTGAATTAATGTCTTAGTGCTTCAGGCAACTTAGTTCAAGTTAATAATTTGTAGAGAAGGTGCTAATCTATTTTGGGGAAAGAATTTCCTCACCTGGGAAATCCCTGTATCACTGAAATCATAGGTTCAGTCCCCATCTCTATGCTTGAAGTTTCTGGAATTATTCTCGAATGTGAATTCTTTGATGTCTGATGAGGTTTGAACTCCCACTAAAAGCTTTCCCACAGGCATTACATTCAAAGGGTTTTTCTCCACTGTGAATTCTCTGATGCTTAATGAGGTCAGAGCTCCTCCTGAAGGCTTTCTCACATTCAGGACATTTATAAGGTTTCTCCCCGCTATGAATTCTCTGATGTTGAATGAGATCTGAACTCCACCTAAAGGCCTTCCCACACTCATGACATTCATAAGGTTTCTCCCCACTGTGAATCCTCTGATGGTCAGTAAGGACTGAGCTTGCCCTGAAAGCCTTCCCACATTCGTGACACTCATGGGGTTTCTCTCCTCTGTGAATTCTTTCGTGCTCAGTCAGGGCTGGGCTTCCTCTGAAAGCTTTTCCACATTCATGACAACCATAAGGTTTTCCTTCCGTGTGAATTCTCTGATGCCGAATAAGGTATGCGTTCCTTCTGAAAGCCTTCCCGCATTTGATGCACTCGTAGGGCTTTTCTCCACTATGTATTCTCTGATGGTTGATAAAGGTCGAAATCAGCCTGAATGCTTTTCCACATTCATGGCACTCATAAGGTTTCTCTCCACTGTGTATTCTCTGGTGTTGAATTAGATCAGAGC
The DNA here is from genome assembly GCF_016433145.1 of Gracilinanus agilis. Taxonomy (NCBI): domain Eukaryota; kingdom Metazoa; phylum Chordata; class Mammalia; order Didelphimorphia; family Didelphidae; genus Gracilinanus; species Gracilinanus agilis. The sequence goes on along the minus strand of NC_058136.1, from coordinate 59,094,978 downwards.
TAGCCCTGAAGGCTTTCTCACATTCATTACATCCATAGGGCTTTTCTCCAGTGTGAATTCTCTGGTGGCGAATTAGGTGAGATCTTCCCCTAAAGTCTTTTCCACATTCAAAGCACTTATAGGGTTTCTCCCCACTGTGAATTCTCTGATGCTGAATAAGGTATGAACTCCACCTAAAGGCTTTGCCACATTCCTGGCATTTATAGGGCTTTTCTCCTCGGTGAATCCTCTGATGTTCCAGAAGGGCTGAGCTGCCACGGAAGGCCTTGCCACATTCACTACATTCATAGGGCTTCTCTCCACTATGAATCCTGCGATGCTTAATAAGGTCTGAGCTTCCCCTGAAAGTCTTCCCACATTCATTACATTTATAGGGCTTCTCTCCACTATGAATTCTCTTATGATTAATAAAGCTCGATCTCTGCCTGAAGGCTTTGCCACATTCGTTACACTTATACGGTCTCTCTCCAGTGTGAATCCTCCGATGGTTAATAAAGCTTGAATTTTGCATGAAGGCTTTCCCACATTCAAGACAGACGTAGGGTTTCTCTCCGCTGTGAATTCTTCGATGGTCAATAAGGCTGGATCTCCCTTTGAAGGTTTTCCCACACTCTTTACATTCATAGGATTTCTTCACACTTGGTTGCCTCTGATTTTTGCTAAACTCTGAATTTTGTTTAAAGCTTTGATCATGTGGATCATAAATATGAGCTTTTTCTTCCAAAATATCTCTCTGAAATGTCAGCTCAGTGGTTAAGCCTGAATTGTCTTCACCCTCATGGACTCTCCACCCCGTGGTCACCTGACCGCCACCTTTCTCCTGGGAAAGGGCCAGTTTTATGTTCGTGCTGGCTGGGCCTTCCTTCTGGCTCTCAAAGCTGCCCCCACATATAGAGGCTTCCCCAAAGTCAGGGTCCTGGGGAGTGGCTCTTGGTAGCATAGTCTTCTGTGGTTCAAATCCTGCACACATTTTTCTGCTTTGCAATAAACTACTTGTTCTCTGTCTCAGTCCTGTCACCTGAAATGGAAAATGAAGACAAAAATGACTTCTTTTCTTTGGATCTCACCAGCACTTTGCAAGGACTTCAAAGAAAGGTCTGATCATAAGGAGAGGGAAGAATGAGAAAACGAAAGATGTGTAATGACTAGCTGCTCAGTGTACAAAGCACTGGCCCCAAAGTCAGGAAGACCTGAGTTCAAATGTGGCCTCAGACACTTGTTAGCTCTGTGACCCTGGGCAACTTTTGCTTGCCTCATTATCCTTGTCTGTAAAAAAGAGGATGACAATAACAATAGCACCTACCTCCCAGGGTTTTTGCGACAATAAAAAGAGATCATATTTGTAATGTGCTTAGCACAGTACCTGGCACATAGTAGGTGCAATGAAAATGTTAGCAATTACTATCATAATATAAAGAAGTTGGGCAGGAATTGGAAGGTAAAACTGGCTTCATTGCCTTCTTAGAGACTAAATTGAGAGGGATATCCTCTAATTACTGATTCATTCATTCATTCAGGAGACACTTATTAAGCACCAACTGTGTACAGATCACTGTGTGTGCTAGAAAAGACACAAAGTTTAGATAAGACGCAGACCCTATCCTCTTGGAGTTCAAAGTCCTATGAGAGGCTAAGACAACACAGCACAGCTGTATTATAAAAACTCTTTGTATACACCTGAATCCAAGGCCCCACATTTTAGGGAGGACATTGACAAAGTGGAAGGCATATGGGTGTCATGCCAAGGCTAGAGGCCTCAGTTTCCTCCCTTATAAAATGGATAGGTGGCTTTCCTATGGTCTCTCTTTTATTTCTTCATGTTAATTCTTTTCTTCCCCCACTCCCTGGAGGCTGTTGTTACAGGCACAAGCTGCAGTTGATGCCTATTGAATAAAACAAAATTCTGGATTCTCATCCAGAACTAGGTAGGCCAAACCAGTGTCCCCTCCACTCTTGGCCCTCTTTCTTCTCTTCTTCCTCCCACTGGAATTTTAACAGGCTAGCCTCTGGTGACCTTTCACTTGATCTTTCCAGGTCACCATACCACTTTCCATCCTTCTCCAAACTGTGCCACCATGTGCATGGCCACTTGGCCCACCGCATTAATTTTCAACTCTAGCTTTTTGGATGTGTGGTCTTCTCTCAATGGGATGGAAGCTTTGTGAAGGCAGAGGCTGTCTGCCTTGTCTTTGCATTCTTAATATTTAGCACAAGGCCTGGCACAGAGGAAGGACCTATTCATTCAGTCGTTTTCCCCACCAAAAAAGTGGGCCATCACGCCTGTCTTCTTCACCTGCATACTCACCTAGACAGTGGCCTCTCTGGATTTCTGGGTTCTCATTCTCCTATAGGTCACAGATCCAGAACATTTCTTTTCACACCAAAATAGTGTATCAGGGGCCATTTGGAACCTGGGAGTTTTGCTGAAAAGGCAGGGGAACAGAAGTGTGTTCATAATAACACTTAGCTTTTCTGAAGGGCTCATTAGACATTCTTCTGTGAAAGGCCTGCACTTTATCAGGGTGTGGGCATGATTCCGGGTTCCTGAAGGGAAAATTAGAAAGTCTGTTGTCAGAGAAGGGGCCTAGCTGTAGCCAGAGAACATCTCAGAGTGAGCCACAGAGGAGATCCCTCCAGATCTGGGGCTGGGGGCTGTGTCTGACTTAGGGCCAAGATGAGCCCATCACATAGGTTCTAAATGGTTCGTGAACATGTGGAGCTATACTTGCCCTACAGTGGCATTTTACCTTAGCTGTCGAACTATGTAGACAGGGTGAGACTAACTACTCCTACCATTCCTGGAGACATTGACCCACATTCCCTCTTCTCCTTTGCTCTACCAGCTAAGGACCAACTCCCCTCCTGACTGTTCCCCTTCCCACATCTTTACACTGGCTATCCCCAATGCTGGGCATGCTGTCCCTTCTTACCTCAGACTCCTAGCTCTCCTGGCTTCTTTCAGGACTCAACTAAGGTCCTTCCTTCTTTCTTCAGAAGACCTTTCCTGTCCCTGCCCAAGGTCACCTGGTATGGATGCTAGGATCATCTTACTTTGCTTTCTTATCCTGGCACCTAGAACAGCACCTAGTACACAGCAGGCACTTTGTAAATACTTGTTGAGTGAATTTTGAGTTCTTTTGGCCTCAACCCCTCTTGAGACCTTCCATCAAGTTGTCAAAGGGCAGAGACCTGCTTCAGTGGAGGGAATACTCACGCCTAACAAAAATCCTAACAGATGACTCATGCCTTATGTTCGCTGCCACCCTCATTTGGGCCCTGCCATCTTTCACTTACATTAGAGCTCTCCTTGCCTCGAGTCTATCCTATTCTGCATCCTTTTCTGCTCAATGCTTCATTTTGACTCCCTCACCAGAATGGAAACTCTCTGCAGGCTTTTGACTTGATTTCATCTCTGCAATCCCCATTGAACCAAGGAACTTTGCACATTGTAAGGGCTTCACAGTTAGTCTGTTAAATTTAGTCATTTGTTGTGTCCCCTTTACTTTCTAGAGAAAGAAGCTGTGGACAGAAGGCGACAAAGAATTAAATTAAATGGCAGGACCTGGATCAGAACTGGGTTTCCTGGGTCTCCCCCCTCCCCAGCCAGTTCCAGGGCCTTTTTCTCAGCTCCAGTCTGAAAGCTTTCAGCTTTTAAAGAGAGTGCCTCAGGCCCTGGGGAAGGATTAATGTCTACTGGAATCTTGGAAAACTTGAGCTGGAAGGTGTAGAGATTAAAATTAATATAAAAGAACTAAATATTATATTTTATAAAGTTTTATTAATAATAAACTAACACAAAAAAACTGGAGTGAAAAGGTGCTAAACTAACCCAGCCCACTCGCTCGCGAGAGCAAAAGAGGAAGCACAAGGCGGAGCCTCAGAACTTATACAAAATGTGACCAAGCAAACATAGACAAAAGGAAAAGCATTCTAGGTAATACAG
>NC_058136.1:59062986-59090535 GCF_016433145.1 Gracilinanus agilis | reverse complement strand
ACTTACATTCCAGCCAAACTGGCCTACCAGCTGTTCTTTGGACACATTCCACTTCCCACCTCGGCGCCTTTGCCCAGGCTGTCGCGGAGACCTGGGATTCTCCACCTCTTGGGTGTGCCTCAAGGATCAGCTTGTGTGCCACCTCCTCCATGAGGGCGGCCGCCTTACCTATCCGTGCACATGCGCTGCGCCTCAACCTCCCCACCCACCCCCCTGAGTCCCTGTACCAGAAGGTGAGCCCCGTGAGGCCTGCGGCGGCCTCATTTCAGTCGGGCCATCCGCAGCGCAGATGGGCCCAGGACCCGGCCCTCACACTAGCCTACGTGTCCAAGGAGTGAGGGAAGAGGAGACGTGGGGCAGGGGCGGCCCGAAGACTGGGGAGGCGGGGCCGAGGAAGCAGAAGGGGCNCGGCCGGGATTCCTGGCCTCGAAACCTCCGGGGTTTAGGCGCTCCGCTCCCTTCGAGATGAATCCCCTCTTCCCTCCCCCATCCCCGGGACCCCAAACACACTGTAACCCGGACCCCGGGGTCCCGCTAGACCCCCTTCCCGCGGAGAGGACCACCGAGACGTGCCGGCACTGAGGGCGCTTCCTGATGGCGAGAGGCACTTGTGGTGCCACTCTAGGATGCCTCGGAGGTCCGGCGTCTCTGTGCTCCGCTGGAAGCTTCCCATTGGCCTGGAGCGAGCGGGGCCAGCTCCCGGCCTAGCCCTAGCGTGAGGAGCTCCAGATACGGGATGCGACGCCCAGATGGGAAGCTGGGAATTTGTTTTTGTTGACTCTGCAGATTTGCTCCGCCCGCCCCCCAGCGAGAGTGAACAAATGCTCCACTAGGAAACAAATCAGACTAACTAATAAAAGATAGGCAAGTGCGGGCTTTATACAAACCCGAAGCCTTTGCCCAAACAGAGCAGCGAGTTTCCTTCCCTTCGAAGGGCTCAGTCCCCAACAGAGCGCTCCAGCAGTTTCAGTGCCTTGTAAACGTTAACGTAGAAGCAGGGCCCGTCCCTTCCCTCTCACCCCCTCGGGGCCAGGCCCTGCAGAGCGTCCCTCCTGTGGTTCCCAGGTCAGTGACTAGCTCCCGATTCCAGCCACCCACCTCCCATCCCTCAGAGACACAGCCAGAAGGAACCGGCAAACATTTCCCTCATCTACACCATCCCAGAATCTCCAGGTGTGGGAATGGGCTCCACACTGAGCTTCGAGGCCCTGCTCCACTACGAAGCAGAAGGCAGGCCGATGACTTGGCGAGAAAGAGCGCGTGTGCCACCCCTAGAAGCCTAGAAAGCTGTGTGTGATCAACGGCGGCCGGCCAGGAGAGGAAGGAGCCACTCTTGGCTGATAGAAAGGCCCGACAGAGATCCCTTCCAAAAGATTAATAAAAGCCACTCAGAAACAGATCAGAGCAGCAAAGAAGGAATTACCTTGGCCGCTGCCCTGACTGAACTGCTCATCCTCATGGAGGGGATCGCCCAGGAGGGAAGAGACAATTCTGATTCTGTAAAGAAAAAGTGCTTTCAAACCCCTTTACAAGACCGTGTGTTGGTTCTAAGGCAGAAAAGTGGTAGACGCTAGACCGTGTCTGAGGTCTCAATCCACTGAGCCACCCAGCTGCCCCCAAGTAACAGTTTTAGAAAATGTTTAGCCCAAACCTCTGATGCCATTAAACAAACCGGAACCAGGTAACGGGGCGAAATCTCTGTAACAGGTTTCTCCGGTAAAAGTATCATTTCCAAGCTCCGTGAGAAGCCGATTCAAGTGTGTAAGATTGCGAACCGTTCAGCAGCAGATCCCACGAGGGAGGCTCCAAATGAAAAACTTCACACTGTCTTTACTCCCAATAGAAAGCTTCAGAATCACCAGAAGTAAGAGAAATGCAAAGCAAGGGAACTTGGAGCTGCTACTCTATACTCATTGGGCTGGCAAAGATAACAAAAGAGGCAAATGACGAATGGTCGTGCCCGGCACATAGTAGGCACTTAATGTACACTGATTTAGTGAAACAGGGATACTAGTGCATGGTTGGTGGAGGGGAGCCTTTCTGGAAAGTCCTTTGGAATTCTGCCCAGGCCTCGGCCCTAAAGAAATCAAAGCAGATAAGGATTCATGTGTACATAAACATCTGTAGCTCCTCTTTTTGTGATGGGGAACACTCTACACTAAGTGAATGTAATGTCATAAGAATGACGAAATCCATTCCGAGCCTGCTAAGTGACGGTGGACAGAAGGCTGTGCTGGGCCTCAAGAAGAGGAGTTCCCATCACCGCCTCCAACATCTGTTGGGCAATCTCGGGCAAGCCACTTAACCCCGCTTTGCCTTGGGGTTCCCTAACTGCCCCCCAAAAGCAATACCAATAGCACCCCTCATCGGAGGGGAGGCGTGTTTGTAAAGTGCTTTGCCAACCTTTAAGCGCAATATAGATTCTAGCTTCTCTTAGTGTCATGGCTAGCCATGCAGGGCAAAGTGAGCAGAGCTAAGAGAACAATTCAGAGAGTGAAAGATGGTGGAGGTCTGATCAAGGGAGTTCTGATGAAGCGCAAGTCCCAAAAGGATGAGAATAAAGTGTTTCCTCCTCTCCTGGCAGACCCCACGTGTTCAGATGGGCTTAACGTGGGGGGTAATTTTGCTAGATTATATAGGCAGATATTGAGATGTTTGTCTCCAGGCTTGGGCTTTGGAAGTTTGCTCTATAAGGGAGAGATGAATAAAAACGACTTGAAAGCCTCGGCCGATTCCACGGAATGAATTAAAAGCTAACAAATGGTGGTGTGCTAACGTAATGTGGTCGGATTGTTCCCGAAGAAATGATGAGATGGACAGTTTAAGAGGAAACTGGAAAGACCTCGGTGAACCAGCACCGAGAACAGAGTGATCGGAACTAGAACAGTTTATACAGTAACAATTTCAAAAGGCTTTCGACCTGATCAGGGCAATGATAAACAATTGCAGAGGACAGAAGATGAAACATGCCAACCACCTCCTGCCAGAGGGGTGACAGACTTCAGATGCCGGAAGGGTCAGCCATTTTCAGTTTGGGCCCATTTTCTTAGCTTTGTGGTGAGGGCTTGCTTAGCAGGGAGGAGGCTCCCCTTTGATTTGTTGAGTGGGGGCAGGGTGGAGATGTCCTGGGAGGGACAGATTCGGAAAAGGAAAAATTTCAAAATAACACATTGCTCTCTGGGAGTAGGAGGGAGAGGCGTCCAGATAGAAAGGAATGTCAGGGGAAGAGATCTGCAAGGAGGCTTTTGATCCAGACACAAAATAGAATTTCCCAACTTAACCACGTGCTTTCTCTGGTGGATTAATTAGTCCTCAGATGAAGCCCAGATGTAGCTCACACAAAACATCAAATCCACTTCAGATTTCAAGGCTTAACTCAAGCTCCTCTATCTGGGCAATGAGTTCCTTGCAGCTTTCCTGTGTTTCTTTAAAATCCTTACCTAACTCTGTTAGAATTGATTGATTCCAAGTCAGAAGAGCGGTCAGGGCTAGGCAATGGGGGTTAAGTGACTTGCCCAAGATCCCATAGCTAGGAAGTATCTAAGGCTGCCTTTGAACCCAGGACCTCCTATCTTTAGGCCCGGTTCTCTATCCACTGAGTCACCTCGATGCCCTGTTTGGGCAATGAGTTTTGAGAGAGAGAGAGAGAGAGAGAGAGAGAGAGAGAGCACAGACTTTTTTAGCAGGGGAAGGGAAGGGAGTATGAAGTGGGGCACGCTCCTTACAGTAACGTACAGCCACCCAGAAGTGCAAGTTATAGGAACCATTATCTTTAGTACCAGCCAGAGGCTTGGGGCCGTTTTTATAGAGGTGCAGAGGGCCAGGAAGCAGTGACTGATAGTTTTGAACAAAGCATCCCTATGTGTCCATATAGGGATTCTACATGCGCAGCAAACAATCAGTCACAGAGGTAGACTGTTTATACCTCTTAGCAGTTTCTCAGGATTCCAGCGTTTATCAGTGGGGGGGAGGCAGATGTCCTGCCATAACTTTAACCCTGGGGTGGACTGTGCCTGAGTCTCTGGGGAAGCTGCAGCTTCCAGAGTAGACTAGCAGGCGCTGCTCGGGATTGTGGTTTTTGTCTCCTTCCCTGCAGGCTTCCTGGGCATGCCTGGGACTATGGCTTTTTGTCCACTAAAGTAAACATTTATATAGTACCTACTATGTGCCAAACATGATCTCATTTGACCCTTACAACAACTCTGAGAGATGAGTGCTATTCTCTTTTGAGCCCCATTTTACAATTGAGGAAACCAAGGCAGGTAGAGGTGAAGTGACTTGCCCAGGCCAGTAAGTGAGGCTGGATTTGACATCTGTGGCCTGTGTTCTATTCACTTCACTGCAAAGAGGCAGTGGGCTAGAGAACCAGGATGCTTGGCTCTCAACACCAGCCAGGCCACTAATGCCTCTTCTGGCTGTGGACAAAGCACATGTCTTCCCCACGAATGCCTTAGTTTCCCCACTTTTCAAATAAAGCCATTAGACTTGATGATTTCTAAGCCAACCTCTGGCTCTAACAGGCTCTGACAAGGCTAAGAGACCTTAGACCTGTCCCTTGACCTCCATGGCTTCTGTCGCATATGGTGTTGAGACTAGACAATCTTTACAATCACGATTCTCCTCTAAGAGTGTTCTATGAACTAGGCAGGTGCCCTCTGGCTGGGCTCTTCCTCACTCCCGGTATCTTGGCTGGCCGGGCTGAATCTGCACTGAAGGCCTGAGGCCACTGGAGGGCGGGATTGAGCCGGGGGAGGGGGAGGGGTTGGGGCAGCGGGGCAGCGAGATGCCACGCAAGGGCCTCCCAGGCGTCCTAGAACGGCACCGGAAATGGCCCGGCGAGAAGAGGTGGGGCTCTGGGCTGAGGAGGACGGACTTCCGGCGGTGCCATTTTGTGCTACCCGGTGCTCGGGTAAGTATGCTAGGGGGTTGGGGGTGGGCGGCGGGCTCTGGGCTCTGGGGCTCTCCTTTCTCCCCGCCCCCCTGCGTCCGTCCGTGCCGGGCAGGGCTGGCTGGCCCCTCCCCGTGCCAGTCCCCTCTCCTGCGACCCTCCCCGACAAGCGTAAAGATTAGGGATTAGGGCGGAGTGGAGGGGCCCCGGCATCCGAGGAGGGCCTTCCCAGCTCGAAGACCTCATTTTCTTGGGGGCAGACCTAGGGCAAGTGATCGTTCCTCGCCTGGAGGAGGGAGATCGGGCCTGGATCTGAAGGCTTGTGCATTGGGAGCGGGGCGGGGTGCAGCCTGGCCTTCCTCGGTAAGGGGAGAAGGAAGGCCAGATCTGTGTGGGAGCTGGTCCCCGCCCCGCAGTGGTTCGGGCCTCAGCACTGTTTGTACCCGGCCGGGGCGATAAGAGAATCCTCCCCCAGCTCCTTTGGAATATTTAAGGCTTGAGATTGGTGCTCGGGAAGGCCTGGCTGCTCTCTAGTGCTTTTCCTGGGCCCGTCCGCAGCAGGTTTTTGCTGTGACATTTTTGTTGTTCGTGAGCATTCGTAGTTCAGAATGGAGTTTCAGCCACTTCCCACCTTGGCCCTGGTGTGATGCTATCAGGACCCGCCTCACAGGATTGTCGTGAGGAGAGAATGAAGTAATGTGTGTAAAGCACTTTGCATCCCTTACCGCGGGCCGGAGATGGCGTTATTGTTAGGAGCCCTTTTCCGGCCAGGGCTTTCCCCAGTACCCACACGCCTGACTTACTGGACTGTGCCATGACTAACTGACTCTTTAGAAACGAGCCTCTCCAGACTTCTGCAGCAACACACAGGATCTCCTCAGGTCTAGCCACCTCTGCAACCCTACAGAGTCCTAGAACCACAAGTCAGGAGAGACTTAAAGAGTCATCTAGGCAGAGCTGAGAAGGAACCTCCCCTCCCCCCCACCCCAGACACCCTTCTCCTTCCTGGCGTCCTGGACACCTTTGGCAGTCTAGAGAAGCCTTAGGGCCCCTTTTCAGAATAAGATCTTTAAAGGTATCCAATAAAAGACAGCAGAGTACAAAGGAGAACAAATGACACTGAATCCCAATGATCAAAACAGCCCCCACCAAAAGCTCACAAAACCCAAGTAAAGAACCAACCACTAGACATCTCTGGAAAGAGATTATCTGGTTTGCCAAGACAGCCCATTCTGGGGAATGCTGATTGTTGTTAAAAGGGTTTCCCTTCTGTCCAGCATAAATCTGTTTTCCTGTAACTATCACGCTTTCTTAATTGTTAGACCAATCTGTCATCTGCATAATAGTATTGCAATCCAGTTATAATGCTTTCTCTGCTTTTTTGCGGTTTGCCTCACTGGCTTATGAACTGGCATTTAGCCACCTAAGTATGAGGTGATGACTGACTTAAACTACATAAGATCTAGGCAGTTCTTGCTCGATATTCATATTTGTATTATGTAAATTTGACTTGAGAGTTCTGGAAAAAATCCACATTCCCAAACCACCCATTTACTTTGACCATACAGCACTGTGCTCTCCCACTCCCTCTCTCTCCTTCTTTCCCTCTTTTCTCCTGCCCCCTCAGCTAGATGCTTTCCAGCCTCTCCCAAGTGAAAGTAGAAGAAATTGACTCCCAGGCTAAAGCCCTTTCTTCCCTCTGCCTGCCCAACCTTGTGATCAGCCCCTTTTATCTGTTTTCCTTAGGGTACCGCCTATCCTCTCCTGAATCTGTGTCCAGTTCCTCCTACTTGTGTTCTAATCAGGCCCCCTGGTGACTGGCCCAGGCCCCTGTTCCTCCTCCTCTTGCTTCTTTGTCCTGGCCCCCTCCCTCCACTGACCCCCACAATACACCCTTTCCAGCATTCTGTTTCTATAATTCATTTTGTCTCCAGGGTTTGCTGGTGGTAATAGGGTTGAGAAGATTAATCTAAAGTCATTACATATAGGTTAGAAAGCTGACCCCCTACCTGCCTCCCTCCATGTCCATGGGCAAATTTGAATTATGTAAATATAGCTTTAGGCAGAGGTCTGCTGGAGAGGCCACTTATGTAAAGTGAGACCTGCCTATAACAGTGTGTGAAAGTGGGTAGATAAAAGCAGAGTCAGAAAGTACCCATTCAGGAGTTAGGAGGCCTCCAGTATGGTCCTAGTTCTTTCCTTGACTTACCACGTGACCTAGCAAGTCTTCTTTCTGGATCTTTTTTCCAGGTATAAAACATGTATTTCTATTTAAAATTTTGGTTTTCAGGTAAACATTCATTTTCCTTGACCCTAGCACCCCCATTTCTTCCCCCTCTTCCAAGTTTCCCCATTTCACCCTGATTAGAAGTACAACAGCCACTCATGGACCCAGTCGGAGCCACCCATTGGACCTAGGTTGCTCAATGCCATCTTTCTCATTTTGCAGACCCTCTGCCCCTGTAGGCTCACCATACTGTTACCGGACTTGATCTGAACACCTGATCAGTCTAGCCTTTGAAGCCAAGAACTCCCAAGCTCAAGAGAACCACCAGCCTCAGCCTTCCCAGGAGTCAGGGCCACAGCCATGCTTACTTTCCCCATTTTCTCCCATTTAAAAGAAAAATAATCAAAACCCTTGTATATGCAAAGCAAATTTCCGCATTGTCCATGTCCAAAAATGTGTCCCATTTTGCAATTGTGAGTCAGTCATCTCTTTTAGGAAGTGGGCAGCATAGATCATAGTTCCTCTGGAATCATCATTAGTCATGACATCGATCAGCATTCTTCAGTCTTTGAAAGTAGTTGTCTTTACGATGTAGTCACCGTAAAAATGGTTCTCCTTGTTCTGTTCACTTCACTTTGCATCTTCTCAGGTTCTTCTGAAGCCATCCTTTTCCTCATTTCTTAGAGCACAATACACCGTTTCCAGCATTTCTGTTTCTAATTCAATTTGTCTCCAGGGTTTTCTGCTGCTGGTGGCAATAAGGTTGAGATGGGTTACTTAAGTCATTACATGTAGGTTAGAAAGTCAGACCAGTTCCCTGGGACTCAAAGGCTTCGGCTTCCTGTTGGGTCATTTGGAAATCCTGACTCCTCTCTCCTTCAGGATTGGGATTCCTTTAGGGACCTATACCTGTGTTACTGTCTTTTTGGGTTTCCCAACCTTCTAGTAAGATGGCAAATGATTTCATATATAAGATACATAAGGGACTAATTTGAAATTATAAAACTAAAATTCATTCCCCAATAGATAAATGGTTAAAAGATATGAACAGGCATTTTTTTGAATTTTTTGTTTTATTTTATTTAAAAAATTTAATTAAGTTAATTTAAAATATTTTTCCATTGTTCCATGATCCATTTTCTTTCCTTCCTCTCCTCCCTTCCTCCCTCCCATAGCCAAGGAGCAATTCCACTGGGTTTTATATGTATCATTGATCAAAACCTATTTCCATATTACTAATATTTGCAAAGAGTGATCCTTTAAAGTCTATGTCCCCAATCAAATCCTCATCTAACCATGTGATTGAGCAAATGGTTTTCTTCTGCGTTTCTGCTCCCACAATTCTTTCTCTGGGTGTGGATAGTGTTCTTTCTCATAAGTCCCTCAGAATTTTCCTGGATCATTGCGTTGCTGCTAGTACAGAAGTCCATTACATTCAATTGTGCCATAGTGTATCCGTCTCTGTGTATAAGGTTCTCCTGGTTCTGCTCCTTTCACTCTGCATCCATTCCTGGAGGTCATTCCGGTTCACATGGAATTCCTCCAGTTCATTATTCCTTTTAGCACAATCGTATTCCATCACCAGCATATGCCACAATTTGAATAGGCAATTTTTAAGGGGAAAAAAATGCCAAGCTTATCAATAGCCATGTGAAAAATTTTTTAACAACTAGAGAAATATAAGTTAAGTTCCACTTCACACCTATCAGATTGACAAGTGACAAAGTGTGTGAGAGGAGCTATGGGAAAATGGGTGCACTTGGGAGTTGGCCCAGCCATTCTGGGAGCAATCTGTAGCTGCCCCCAAAGTTACTAAACTGGGCCTGCTCACTGGGCAATACCACTCCTTGGCCCACATTCTATATATAATAGCCCTTTTTGTAGTAGCCCAAGACTGGCAGACTGCCTTTAAGGCCTAGGGCCTTTCTTCTCTACCCAGATATCTGTCTGAAAAGAGCCAGGCTCGTGGTCTTTTCACAGGACTTATACTCATCAATGGTGAGAAAGGAGCAGGGGCCTGTGGGGGAGGACTTTCAACTTGTTTTGCTTAGCCCCAGTGGGCTGAAGTTGAAGATGGGCAAATCTTGACTTGGTGTAAAGGAAAATGACTTCCTAATTCGAACTATTTCAAAGCACAGTGAGCTGCCTTAGGTGGTAGCAGAAAAATCTACATTGAAGGCTGGCTGCCCACTTGGCTTGAGTACGAGTTGGACAACTAGATACCTCCTGAGAGTAGATCCCAGCTCTGTGATTGGACATAGCTCATTTACGGAGCCACGTTGAGTTTTCTACTTGCTCCTTTTCAGTCTTGTTGACTTGGCTCTTCTCAGAGATTTCTTTTTTGCTTCAGTTGCTTGAGTGGGTTGGGGAGGAGGCTTTTGTCTTTGATAATTTAGGAAGGAAGTTTGATTTTCACCACATTTAGCTCCACTACTCAAAGACCCTGACATGTAATAATAATACCTAACCTTTCTATAATAGTGCCTACTATGTGCCAGGCACTGTGCTAAGTGCTTAGCAATTATTACCTCATTTGATCTTCACAACAGCCTTGGAAGGCAGGCATTGTTATTATTCACATTTTACAGCTTAGGAAACTTGAGGCAGACATATGTCAAGTGACTTGCCCAAGGGCACACAGCTAGTAAGTGCCGGAGGACAGATTTGATCTCAGGTCTTCTGACTCCAGGCACTATGCCAGTATTAACATTTTAAAATCCAATGATAGGTACATTTGCCAACTTCAGTTAGCCATCTTCCATGATTTTAGGAGAATCTTGTGTATAACTTGTGTTTTCACATCACCTTTGTTTCCAGATCTAACCCTCTTGCCTCCTTAGCAATGTTTGGTGATATGTTTAATATTCCACAATCACTGTTTTCCTGGTTTTGCTTACTTAACTTTGCATCCGTTCATATACGGCTTCCCAAGCGACCCCAGATTCTTCAGATTTGTTGTTCACAATAATATTCTATTCCATTCACCAGTCAATAAGACCTTATTATGTGACTTCTGACCAGGAGGGCTGCCCCACTGGAGGTATCACACTCAGTTCTCATACACCTATATCAGATTGAATAATAATCAAGAAATCCAATGAGAAACTACAAGAAGTTTTTTGCTTGGGTTTTTTTGGTGTGTTTTCCTTCACTTTATTTTAGATTGATAGAAGCCCTAAGAGCTATTCTGAAAGAAGGAGAAGCAGGTGGGAAATAGGAGAGGGGGCCCTGTCAGCAAAGCCTTTTTGATGGCCCAGGCCAACAAATCTGCAGCCCACGGAGATAGATAGGCAAGGCCTGTGAGACTCAATTCTTGGAGGCAGAAAGACCCAGGAAGGCCTGAAAGCCTTTGGATGGTGAGAAAGCTCCAGGAAGGGGACCTTGGGAGCCACAGGAAGTAGTAGAGACCAGCACATTGGGTCATTGAGAATAGAGCAAGGGTGAGAACAGGAAAATCAAGGTAGCCAGCTCTGTTGTGAGATGCTATAGAGGGCTCTGAGGATCCTCTTTGAACCTTAAAGATCCAGGGGGGTGCCTAACCCCAGGGGAAGGAACTCAGTGCAAGAACCCAGGAGTCCCAGGGCAAGGCCCAGCAGAGCAACCACTCCCCTCAGAAGAGCAACAAGAGGGGCCCTGGCACAAAGCCTTCTCTCAGGAGCTAAAGCTGGAGAGGTAAGTGATTCATAGAAAAAACTGACCAGTATCAAAAAATCCCGTAAATTTAGATTCCCTGAAAGGAGAGAATAGCTCCACAGCAACTACAAGCAGACACTGAAAGAAAAAAAAGTCTTTTCCACAAAGAATATATGAACATCGGGAGCAGCTAGTGGCTCAATGGCAAGAGGTCTTGGGTTCAAATTTGACCTCAGACACTTCCTAGCTATGTGACACTGGGCAAGTCACTGAACTCCCAATGCCTAACCCTTACTGCTCTTTTGCCTTGGAACCAATCCTTATTATTAATTTTAAGATGAGCAGTGAGAGTTTTTAAAAAAAAAAAACACATGACTATCTAAAAGAAAAAGCAAGAGATAAAAAAACTGCTTGGAAGGAGAATAAAAGAGTATATTAGAGAAAATGGCAAACCTTGCCCAGGTAAGAGAGCCTGAAAGGGGCCAGGTTACTCCAGTCACACATCCTGGCACTTGGAGGCAGACCAATGCGTCAAACAGACTCCTTTTAGTAAAGGGAAGATAGAAAAGAGGTTTCCTGGGGTCTCATGGGTTCCCCACTGAAATCTAAAAACTGTGGCTATATTGCCCTGGTCTGTGTGGACACTTCCTGCCCCTGCTGGTGTTGTAGAGTAACTTCTACCTCCCCAAAGCAGAGGGAACAGAACCAGGACAATTTCTGCACTGATAGCCACATTGTAAAGACAATACTTTGAAAGGCACCAGAACTCTGATTAATGAAGTGCCCAACCACCATCCCAGAGGCCCCATGACATGCGTGCTGCCAACCTCACGGAGAGCCAGTGGGCTCAGGTGGCATGATGAGAAATAGAGGGGGGTTCTGACACAGCCAATTAGGCCATTGAATTTGCTCAACTATGCATGCTCCTCACAAGGGCTTTTGTTTTTCTTATTTTCCTGTTGGGGTGGGGGGTAGTGGTGGTGAGAGGGGAAGGTAATATATCTTTAATTGGGAAACATGATGGTTTGAAAAAATGTTAAAAGATGATTTTAGAGAATTCTGGGTAGTGTGAACCAATGCAGAGTAAGGTAAGCAGAAGGACAGTTTTTGGAAGGCCGACATCCTTATTACCATCCTTCATCTCCATCTTCACTTAGCTTTTCTGAGCCTCAGTTTCTAATTCTATAAATTAGAGATTATATACAATGAAATGTTTAGGAGGTTGTGAGAAAAGTGCCTTCTCCTTCCTTCCTTCCTTTCCTTCCTCCCTCCCTCCCTTTCTTTCTTCTTGTTATGGGACAGCTATGTGACTGCCAGGCCTAGAGATGGGAGGTCCTGGGTTCAAATGTGGCTGCAGACACTTAACTGGCTGTGTGCCCCGGACAAGTCACTTAACTAGAGATAGAATCCCAGCCCTTACTGCTCTTCTGCCTTGGAACCAATACTTAGTATTGATTCTAAGACAGAGGGTGAGGGGGTTTTTTGAGTAGGAGGAAGAGAGTGCTTATGGTAAAAACAGTTTCCACTCTCAGTGAGCTCACATTCTAAGGGAAGAGATAACATGCAGATAACTAGAAACAAACATGGTGGACAAAGAGGAGATAGAGGGTAATTTGAAACAGTTGAAGTGACTGGGGAAAGCCCCTGAGAGAAGCTGGCTTTTGAGGGTTTTTTTGGTTGCTGTTGCTGTTTTTTTTTTTTAAATTTTGAACTGGAACACCAAAAACACATCTTTAATAGAGCAGAAACCCCGAAAGAGAACTCTGTGTGAAACCATGGCTCTCCCTTTCCATGACTTGATTTGAAGAAAGTGCTTTCTAGATCTATGATTAGCACGCCACCTTTGGGAGGAGCGGTTGATACTGATATTCTTCCCTGGGGAGTTTGTTCTAACTATCCAAGCAGGAAAAATGGAGCAGATGGAGAATGCTGCTTCCCTAGACCAACAACCCCTCCCAAACATGTATGCAGGGGCTGCCTGCCACAAAACCTTCAGTTTTTAACTCTTAAACTAATTTAATAATAACTTAAACTGTTAAAACTGCTCTAAGACTGGGCCAGCAGGGCCCACACTTCCTGAGCAGAGGCTGGATGAACAGCCAACTGGGCCCAGAATTGAATGGGAGGAGGAACCTGGAAGTTCTGCAGTGCTTTTAATGGCCCCAAGCTTCTCCCAGAAAACAAATGCCAACCTTTTTAACCCTAATATTTTTTCAGTTGTGCTATGTGGCCCGAGTCCTGGAATACCAGTCTAAAGAATTCAAGTTGTCATTTATTCCAAGGGCAATGGAGAAGTGCATGGTGGGCATGAGTATAGACTAATCCCTGACCAGCAAAGAAATTCCCAGGAGAAACGGCCCAAAAGATGTCATCAGGGAGCTGTACAATGACGAAAGGAGGTAGGCTGGTTGGACAATGAGTGAAGAATTGTTAGCTTGTGTGTGTTGTTAATGGATCTATAGGAGTTCCCCTGGCATGTTTGGTGAACCCCTTGTGGAGACTTCAGTTGTTGAGTCTTAAAGAATGGGAATAACCTCATTAGGCAGAGATGAGGAAGGAGGAAGGAGTACGGTCTGGGCATGGTAGGATCTCAGGGTCAAATCCATTGAAGAGCCATGATGGGAACTAGGGACAGACAGTCCTTTGGATTATCAGGATTGTAGAGAACATGATAGATTGTTAAGGAGTAGTGTGAAATAAGGCTAGAGATGGGCTTTGGCCCAGATTACGGAAGACCTAGAATGTCATGCTCAAAAGCTTTATTTTATCCTCAAGGTGGTAGGGCACCTCTGTACATTTTTGCAGAGGAGTGACAATGCCAGCTTTGTACATTAAGCCTCATTTGGTGGCTCCATGAAAGAGATCAACGAGGAGAGTGGAGAGAAGGAGACCTGTTCACCTTCTCTAGTTGTCCAGGCACAAGGTTGATAAGTGACAGAATGAGGGCTAGGCTGCAGTTCTGGGAATTTTCTCTTGTCCCGGTGCAAATGACTGCCTTGTTTTCTTCTCTACTAGAAGGGGCTTTGGTTTCCTGACCTGATGTGGTCTCCGCTCTGGTTTGAGGGGAAATGCCTTATGTCCAGCACTTGCAGAGATCTGACGATGGAGAGTTCTGGCAATGGAAGCCCTGCCCAGGTGAAGGAGGGAGGGATGCCAGGACTCTTTGGTCAAATCAGGCCTGGGCTCATTCATGATTCCTTTTCCTTCCCTCCTCCCTACCTGCTTCCCAGGTTTTCAGCTTATGTCCAGATGGTGAGTGCAGGACACTGGATGATGGCAGCCGCATCCCCAGCAGCCAAGTCCCAGGTGAGCTCTCTTTCCTGTCTCCCTTCTGAGGTTCACCTCTTTTGCCTGGCTGTCACTTCATCTTTCTTCATTAACCCTCAGAGGGGTCAGGGGAAGTCACATCACTTTTGAGGGCCTTCATTTCTCTGTCAGTGAAATGAAGATAGTTTTGAACACTCCATGCTATTGGACTATTGTATAATGCTCAGCTGAGCCAATGCACAGGACTTGCTTTGTAAATAAATCTCCCGGTGCCAGGTATGTGAGCGGTTAATAAGAATATTGATGAAGGTGGGATTTAACTCTGTTCTAAGGGATAAGATGTAGACCCTTTAAAAAGACTAGATAGTTCTGAATGGGTGCTGTATGTTAACCCTTGGGTTCGTCAGAGCTATAAGCCAAGACTTGCTTTCCTTTTTGTTCCTGTCTTGAAGACAAGGCCCAGTTACTGTGTCTGTGTGTTAGCTAGCTATGTAGTGCCTATGAAGGGACACTTAAATGACCACTAGACTTGGACTCGGAAGATTTGGCTTGTGGTCTTGGCTCTGCATTTACTGGGAGACCTTGCCTGCCCCATGCCCTTCCCTTCCCTCTTGGATTTCTTGTTTGTAAGATGAGGGTCATTGGGCTTTGCCTCTGAGCGCTGTTCATATGATCAATGCTAAATGAAACCTGATATCTTAGCATCTAGTCCAGTCTTCCATTTTACTGATGAGGAAACTGAGGCCCAGACAATTTAGGTGACTTCAAAGGTTATCCAACTATTAGGTAGCAGAATTGATCTTTGGACATAGTTTTCTGGCCTCTTGGCCACAGTAGAATACTTACCTGTCCCATGCCATGATGAAATCCAAAGGAGAGAATATATACATGAAATGCTTCGAAAGCTAAAAGCATTATATGCTCACGTGACCAATTATAGGGAGGGATCACACCAAACATTTATTTGGGGGAAAGAGATGAAGTCTTTTTGGGGGGGAAGGCAGTTATTTATGAATAGTACTGTATACTCTGCCCTATGCTAAGGCGATAGCTCAGCTCTCTAACATACTACCTATATGATCTTTCTGTAACCTCTCAGATTCCTCCTCTTTAAAATGATGAGGTTGGACTAAATAACTCACCCCTGATGATCCTTCCAGTTGTAAATCTTGGATCCTGCGCATCATTCCATTATGTTCTTTTTTTTTTTTCAACAAATTTAATTTAATTTAATTTTTTTTTTTTTGCCAATTACATTATAATAACAAATTTCTACAAGTTTTCTGAAGTTACATGAGCTAAATTGTCTCCTCCCCCCCCCCCCCAGAGCTGGCAAACAATTCAGTCTGGGTTATACATATACTATCACGCAAAACTTATTTCTATATTGTTCAGTTTTGAAAGTGATTAATCTTATGAAACCAAAAAACCCACAACATATACCCAAATAAACAAGTGAAAAATTGTATGCTTTCGTCTGCACTCCTACTGCAGCAGTTCTTTCTCTGAAGATGGATAGCATTCTTTGACCGAAGTCCTTCAGAATTGTCCTGGATCACTGTATTGCTGAGAGTAGCTAAATCCCAGTCGATCATCCCACGATATTGCTGTAACTGTGTATAATCTCCTGGTTCTGCTTGTTTCGCTCGGCATCAGTTCACGAAGGTCTTTCCAGCTCTTTCTGGAATCCCCCTGTTCTTCATTCCTTAAAGCACAATAGTATTCCATCACCATCATATACCACAGTTTGTTCAGCCATTCCTCAATCGAGGGACATTCCTTCAATTTCCAATTCTTTGCTGACACAAAAAACACAGCTATCAATATTTTTGTACAAACAGGTCCTTTCCCATTTTAAAAAATCTCTTTGGGATACAGACCTAGTAGTGAAATGATTACACCAAAGGGCAGGCATCGTTTTATGGCCCTTTGGGCATAATTCCAAATTGCCCTCCAGAAAGGTTGGATCAGTTCACAATTCCACCAGCAGTGCATTAATGTCCCGATTTTGCCACGTCCCCTCCAACATTCATTACTCTCCCCTGCTGTCATTTTCCAATCTGCCAGGTGTGAGGTGATACCTCAGAGTTGTTTTCATTTGCAACTCTATAATTTAGATTTAGAACATTTCTTCATATCATTATTGATAGCTTTGATTTCTTCATCTGAAAACTGCTTATTCATATTCTTTGACCATTTGTCAATTGGAGAATGACTTGCATTCTTAAAAATTTGACTTATATATTTGAGAAATGAGACCTTTATCAGAGAAATTTGTCATAAAATTTTTTTCCCATTTTATGGTTTCCCTTCTAATCTTGATTTCATTGGTTTTATTTGTACAAAACCTTTTTAATTTAATCTAATCAGAATTATTGATTTTACATCTTGTCACGTTCTCTGTCTCTTGTGTGGTTATAAATTCTTCCCTTCTCCATAGATCTGGCAGGTAAACTATTCTTTGCTCCCCATTATGTTCTTCTTTAAAAGTTTGGTCTCCAAGATTTCTCTAAATTTTCCTCTAAGAGGCTCAGATCTTGAGGGTAAGAATGGAAGGTGGCCAAGCACATGCCCTTGGGCAGTTGTTGGCAAGGCTCCCTACTTTGTAAGAAAGACTGCAGAATCCCAGGGTTGGGGCTGGCTAAGGTCCCCGAAATCCTCTAGCTCCTCCACTTTCATTTTTCAAGGGACAAAGACTTGCCCAATGTCACAAGGCCAGCAGGATGGAGCTTAGCATTTTGCTCCCCTGATTCCACAAGACCTGCGAGTTCGAGTCATTTAAGTTCAAGCCTCTGGGCCTCTGTTTCCAACCTCCTTTCTAAAAGTAGGTAATACTGGTAGCACCCAGTTGGCGTGATGGTCAGGAGATATAGTGGAGATCAAGTTATTTGTAAATCATTAGGCATTATTTAAATTATAATCATTATCTTCATAGCCTGATGAAGGAAAGGAGCAGCTTCGTACATGCCAGCCGGACAACAATGTCTAAAAGGTCCAAGACAATTCTGAATACGTTGACTGATAGTCCATTTGTACCAGGTCATTAAGAAAAGTGTAATGTAGTGGTTAGAGAACTGGGCCTCAAGGAAGCCAGGAAGACCTGGACTTGTTTTCCATTTCTGACCCATTCTGGCCAAAACCCTTCACCTCCCAGCTCTGGGCCAGTGGAGATGGTACTGTTCTGCCCTGGTAAGGAGGCTAGATTGGAAGGAACTTTGGATGCTCCTGCCATGCTTTCTCTGTTGTTTAGTTGTTTCTAGCAGACACCCGCTCTTGGTCTGACTCAGTCTATGTTGTCATTAATTTCCCGTCTTATGCACATCATGGTCATAGAAGTTCTGTTTTCATTCTCTAATCTTTTCCTTTCAGAAAGCTCTCATCAAAGAAGTCAGTCTTGCCCGTGATCATTGTCTGTGGTTAACTTTAGGCCCAGAGTTGAGATACTCCCTTTGGGCAGTTAGAGTGTTTCTTGTCTTATGTATATCTCGAAGCCAGGCCTGATCTGTGCAGAAATAGAAGAGGAAAGCGTTTTGGGGTGGACACATTTCTCACTCTGGAAGTTTTCAGGAGGTGAATCTGCCCGGTATACCTCTTCAAAGTATGTTCTTAACAGAGAGTGATCCTCGCTCTCCTGGAGCCTGGCTGCTGACTCAATATCTATATACCAAACCCTGCAGAGGAGGACACCTTCTTCCCTTCAGTGACCTTCCTAATGTAATTTCCTTTTCTCCTGTTTTGTCCCCCACATGCCAGCACACTCAGGAGCTAGCACTGAGTTCTGGGAGAACTCTGTGTTTTTAGCCCAAACCATCATCCCCCAGCTTCCTCTCTCATTAGAAGGGTTTCCAGGCTCAAAACCTGATCTGACCTCTCAGATGGATAGAGGTGAAAGGCTGTGCATCCAGAACCTTCAGGGAATGGAGGACAGAGAGACCCTGAAAAGTGCTTATCCAGGTGAGTTGTGGGAATCTGAAGGAACTTAGCTGAGCAGGGTCCCCTCGTTGTTAGCAAGGTAGCAATAAATTGGAAAGTTTCCCTTTTTTCTCCAAGTCTGCCTGTTCCTGGGTGTCTTGGTGCCCGACAAAGAAGAGAACACCTTCTCTTTCTCTCCTCCCTTGTGATTATATTTTCCCTCAACCCATTGCTTATGCCCCCAGCGTCCCCCTTCCTTAGTCAGTCATCCTTTCAGCTTTATAGTCTTGAAGACTGTAAAGTTGGAAGGGACCATACAGATAGTCGAGTACAGCTTTCTCATTCTCCCGAGGGGCCAGCAAGGCCCTGAGGACTTACAGAATCACTAGGTAGAAAAGAACCTCCAAGACAACCTAGGCCATTCATGCCAGGACCTCTTATTCATTCCTGTCTTCTCTCCTTTAGTCACATCTTTTCTTCTAAAAGGCTCTTCCTCATTCTTTTTGTTCCCTGTGGTCTCCGTATCAGCCACTTCTGTCATTTACTTGTTGTGCCTTCCTCTGGTTTCAAAGGGCCCCAGGATGCCATAAAAGGCAGTCGTTTTTAGTTGGATGATTCTGTTTCCTCTTAAGAGGGACAGATTTCTTTCCCCCAGCAAGGGTGGCCATATTTTTTCTTTCTCATTTCAGACTATGGGATTGAGCCTGAAAACAAGGAGGTTATTCCAAAGCAGGAAGTGTCTGAAGAAGATGAATTCAAGGGCATACTGTGGACAGGCTTGCAAAAGACTGTTCCTGAGGAGCCTGAACTTGAAGAAGCCCGTGACTCCAAGGACAGTCTAGAGGAGCACAAGGGTAGTCTGGTGTTGATGAGACTGAGACATTCTCCCCCTCCCCAAGACAGTGGTTTCAACCACATGTCTCTCTCCCAAGGGAGTGTCCCTAAAGAAGAGGCTGAGAAAAGCTATGATCCCAGCTCAGACCCTGTTCCAGGTGGTATAGAAACTCTAAAAGAGAGATCTCAGAGATGTGGTGTGTACGACAAAGGCTTTGGACAGGGTTCGGGGCCCCTGACCCATCAGAATGTCAATCATGGGAAAAAACCCTATGAATGTAGCGAATGCGACAAGGCCTTTAGCCGGAGGTCGTACTTTATTGAACATCAAAGGATCCATAGTGGCGAGAAACCGTATGATTGTAGTGAGTGTGGCAAGGCCTTCAGGTGGTATTCTGATGTTGTTTCCCATCAGAGAATTCACCGTGGGGAGAAACCTTACCAATGTAATGATTGTGGCAAAGCCTTCCGGAAGAGCTCAGACCTTATCCAGCATCAGAGGGTTCATAGTGGGGAGAAGCCCTATGAATGTAGTCATTGTGGCAAAGTCTTTGGTCGAAGCTCCAGCCTCATTCGGCATCAAAGAATTCATAGTGGAGAGAAGCCCTATGAATGCAATGCATGTGGGAAGGCTTTCAGAGATATTTCTACTTTTATTAACCATCAGAAAATCCATAGTGGAGAGAAACCCTATGAATGTGACGAATGTGGGAAAGCCTTCAGTCGGAGCTCCAGCCTTATTGAACATCAGAGGATTCATAGTGGAGAGAAGCCCTATGAATGCAATGAATGTGGGAAGGCCTTCAGGTGGTGCTCAGACCTGGTTCCACATCTCAGAATTCATAGTGGGGAGAAACCTTTTGAATGTAATGAATGTAAAAAATCCTTTAGGAAGAGCTCAGATCTGATTTTGCATCAGAGGATTCATAGTGGAGAGAAGCCCTATGAATGCAATCAGTGTGGGAAGGCCTTCAGGAAGAGATCTGACCTCATTCAGCATCATAGAATTCACAGTGGAGAGAAACCTTTTAAGTGTAACGAATGCGAGAAAGCTTTTAGGACCCGGTCTGATCTCGTTCAGCATCTGAGAATTCACAGTGATGAGAAACCTTATGAATGTAATGAATGTGGGAAAGCTTTCAGGCAGAACTCAGACCTGATTCAGCACCAGAGAATCCATAGTGGAGAAAAGCCCTATGAGTGCAACCAGTGTGAGAAAGTCTTCTGTCGAAACTCGAGCCTCATTCGACATCAGAGAACTCACAACAGAGATTCACATTCAGGGTGTTAGCCATCCCCTGTCCACGCTAGGGACTCTGGGGAAAATTGCAGGCTCAATATCACTTCCTTCTGGTAGCAAACGA
This sequence comes from Gracilinanus agilis, assembly GCF_016433145.1. Lineage (NCBI taxonomy): Eukaryota > Metazoa > Chordata > Mammalia > Didelphimorphia > Didelphidae > Gracilinanus > Gracilinanus agilis. The sequence goes on along the minus strand of NC_058136.1, from coordinate 59,070,410 downwards.
TAACAGCTGTTTGAACAACTGATTGATCACCATTAGAGCGAGGGAACGGGACTGTTGAAAATGAATATTTACAACGACTCATCCCTGGCTTGATCAGCTTTCAGAATGGCCTCTCAGGTCAGGGACTGAAATGGAAGAGGCTGTATGCCCCCACCCCCACCCCCACCCCTCCCTACACACACACACACACACACACACACACACACAGAGGAAATTTCCTGTATTCATCACTTGTGCCGTCTGCTGCATCCAAAGGTGAAAGGGTAGCAGGAAGAGGGCTTCTTTCAGGCCATGGCCTGTCCCTTAATCCTCAGCACCTTTTCTCCATAAGGACACCTGTATGATATTGTCCTCAGCCATTCATTTAGAGGACAGGAATCTGTTTGATCAGAGTGGGAGGAGCATCGGTCTGCCGGCCTTCTGTAGGCAGGAGCCTGTGGAGTTCAGAGTCCAACCCCAGACAGACAATTTCCCGCTCCCCAGATAGCCAGGGCTAATTTTCATGGGTCCCCCAATCCTTGAGGGAAATGGACATTCTTTGGAACACCCTCTGCCTCAACACATCTACACGTATACTTTGTCGAAAATAGCATCTAGTTTAACACCACTGTCCTCCCATCTAGAACTCTTTTCTAGGCATGCAGCCCAGCTGAATTCTTTCCTTTACTCTCTCTCGACTCCTGACTCAAGTACCTACTTTTGCATCAAACATCCAGAAGATGGTGGCGATGGGGACACATAATCTGGGTTCAGTCGGATTAGGGAATTCTCACTGGGGAGGTAAAAGTGGAGCAGCTAGGGCTAAGGATGGGGTAGAGAGGATGGCTAGAGGACATGGATGAGTGTCCTTCTCTAGGAAGCCCTTCTATTAAGGCCTACCTGGTGCCTCCTCCATGAAGCCTTCCTTCCCTTAGTGATCCTTGTTTCTGATTCCTCCTAGCACTTTGATCTTTGCCTACACTTCTCCTTTGCACTTGTTTCACTCCCCCTTGTATGATTTTTGTGGTATTTGTGTCCTTATTCTATTGTGACTTCCTTGAGAGTAGATGCTGTATCATGTATCTTTGGAGACCTGGTGCCAAGCACAGGACCTTGCACATAGTAGGTGCTTAATTAGTGTTGGTTGGTTTATTAATAAAGGTGAAACTACTGATAGGTGTGGGATAGAATCACAGGATTTAGAACCTGGAAGGGACCTTAGAGATCACCCAATCTTTTCATTTTATATTCATCAAAACCAAGTGCAGAATCTCCAAGTTCCAGGTCCCTGCCTGAGCGATGCCCAGTAAGAAAAGGAACATCTGGGCCTGGAGTTGAGAAAAACCAGAAAAAAACCTGCTTTTGCCACCTACTAGTTCTACTGTAGACAAGTCACTTAATCTCTGAACCTCGGTTTACTTATCTACAACGTGGGCATAATGCCTCTAGTACTCACTGTTTTTTTAAGGATCAAATTAGATCATGTATTTAAAGCACTTTGAAGAGGGTTGCCATCATTTTGACTCGGGTGGCCTGGGAGCCCCTGTTCGGTATTTGACTTGACCCCGAAGCCTTGGGCAAGTCACCTTCCCCCTTAATTTTGCCCTCTATAAAATGAAGGACTTGATTCGATGATCTCAAAGTTAGCTTTGAGCTCAAAAAGACTAGCTGATTCAGTAGAGCAAACTGATGGGCCACGTGGGGCCCGGTCTGCCCAGGTGGCCAAGAGAGAGCCACTGGAGCAGGGCAGGGCAAGTAGAACCAGCTGGATCTGAAAAAGGATGGCGGGAAGGAACCTTCGAAGGAGAGTTGAGACCCCTGTGATCAAGTGTGGCCTAAACCACGCGCTTTTGTGAAGATTTCTCTTTGCCTCTCTGAGCCTCTGTTCCCCCGTCGGGGATAACACTTGTACTCCCCACCTCACGGGGTTGTGGTGAGGGAAAAATGTTTTGTAAATGGCGAAGTACCATATAAATGTGCGCTGTTACTACCGCGGGGCTCGCCTTCTCTTTACTGCCTCTTGCTTTCCTTCCGCCTTGAAACCCTGCTGCCCATCCGGGCGACCCTGGCCAAGGCCGAGCCTCCCTTTGGCCATCACAAAACTCGCCATCTGTAAGAGGAGCAAGCTGGACCCCCCCACGGGGGAGGGGGATTGGCCAGCAGATCTGATCTCTCTCCAAGGTGCTCTGCCAGGGAAGACGGGCGGGCGGGCTTAGCTGGGCAAGGCGCAGGCGCAGACTGCCCTTTGGAGGCGGAGGGAGTGCTGTGGGCGGGGCTGCTGCTTTAGCCCCACCTTGATGAGAACCAGCGACTCCAGAGGCCTCCTAGAGCAGCCCACTTCCGGCAGCTAGGACCAACCCCTTCGGTTGGGCTTCTGGGAGGTACCGGAAAGAGCGCTGCATTTGTAGTCGAGCCGTCCCTGGAGAAACACACTGGTTGGCTCCCCAGAGGGGGAAGTGGCTTTTGAGCCCGATTTGAAAGTGGATGTGGGGTGACTGGGGAAGGAGACCGGGAGGGCTTCCTGGAGGGAGAAGCAGGTAGCATTTAAGCTGCGTCTTGAAGGGTAGGTCAGAGTGTGAGCTATTGAGCTCTCCCTCTAACCTGTACAGCATCTAGCCAATGGCCTTCCCCTGGTTCTGCCTTGTTTTCCTCATATGTAAACTACGCTCCGACCAGTTGTGCTCTAAGATCCCTTCCAGCCCCGACGGCCGCGGATCGTAAATAAGACCCTTTACTGCACCTCATCCCTTCTAGAAAGTCATGGGCTTTGGGAGAATTGGGGCTAGAAACAATAGTAGGTGATAGGCCTGACAACCTTTGTTATTCCCTTATTTCCTTTAAAGAACTCCTGGAGATGAGGAACAGGCTTTAAGAGGCTCCACTTGGCAGCCGAGGGCAAGATGGATTGGAGAGAGGAGACCCTGGAGGGCAGCACGTGCAGATTTGGGTGGCATCCCGTGTAGGGCCCATAGGTGCGCCCATGAGAACTGCTGACAGACCATTGGAGAGGGGTTCCCAAAGCCAAGATATGGATGACGCACCTGCAAAAGGATCGGGGAAGGAGCGATTGAGCAGGCCGGAGAAGAACCATGCCACATAAGGGGAGGAGAAGGCATCCAAAGCCAGCATTCAGTAGTGTTAAGTGCTGCAGACAGGTCAAGAAGGCAGGAAAACTGAGGTCATTGCATTTAACAGTAAGGCAATGAGTAGTGACCTCAGGCATCTGGGAAAGAGTTAATGTTTGTAGGAGGCTGGAAGTTAGGGAAAGGGAGGAGAAAGGGCGAAAACTTCCAGAGGAGTCCGGGGGGCCCAAGTGAAGAGGTTAACCCCTGAGTGAAGGAGGAGAGGATGGGGAAGGATGCTCCGATGATTCCAAGCCATGGACAGTTTCCATTTCTCCAGGTCCTCTGTTGAGAAGGAAAAAGGAGCCATCAGTTTAGGAAGCTTGAAAAGAGGGGAGATTGGGGGGCAGATGCTGAAGAGAACAGACTAGAGTCCCTCGGGGAAGAAGAAAAGGATTGTCATGTAAGCAGTGAGAATTTAGCTGAGATCCAATAATAATTCGTCTGGAGTCTCAGCAGCCGGCCCCTTCGCCATTATTCAGCAGTCTTCAGCAACCCATGAGTAGGATCCAAGTGAGCAGATGGCGGAGATGCCAGTCCCGATACTCAACGTCCATCTCCTACCCTGTGCTTTAAAAAAAACAAAACTCTTCCCTTCCATCTTAGAATCAATACTAAGTGAAACCTTAGCCAGGCCACACTTCAAGGAACTAGAGATCGTTGCCCTCATCTCCCTAAAATACTAAATGCTACCCCGACTTAGAGGAATGGAGTTTTTTTCAACCCTTCCCTTCCATCTTAGAATCAATACTGTGTATCGGTTCCAGGGCAGAAGTGTAGTAAGGGCTAGGCAGTAGAGGATAAGTGACCTGCCCAGGGTCACACAACTAGAGCCACCTAGCTGCCCCCTGCCCTGTGCTTTTGATGTCTTTCCTACTTGGAGTCTCTCCCTCATCATTCTCTGCAGATCAAAGGATACGATTCCTCACTTTAGTTTATTTGGGTTTGGGGTTTTGGGTGATTATTCTCTTACAAAAATGAATAATATGGAGATAGATTTTTCTTCATGTTGCATGTATAACCCAGATGGAATGGCTTGCCAGCTTGGGGAAGGGGGAGGGACGGGAGGGAGGGCAACTTTGGAAAACTTGGGTGGAAATTTGTTCTTATCCGTAATTGGTCCAATAAAACATCTTTATAATAAAATCAAGAAATAAAACTAGCGGGGGGGGGGGGGGGAGAAGAACTGTTCATTCCCTTCCTGGCTCAGCTCAAGTACCACTTCCTTCAAGAAACCGTAATAGGCACAAAGAGATGTTCCCAGAGTGGTCACTAGAGATCCCCTTCCCGGCTGACATTTGGCCATTATTGACTCGCACTCAGTTAATCATTAAGCGTTTTAATGGTTTATTATATACCAGGTGGTGTGCTAAGGGCTGAGCATAGAAAGACAGTAGGGAAATAAAGTCAAAAGACTCCAAAAACCGTAATGCATGCTCCTGACCTCAAGGAACACACATTCTTACATTCTTATTTGTTTTCCTTTTTTTATTCTGAATTTGACAAGCATCGACAAATGTGAACGTTTCCACATCCCAAGTATGGAGAAAGAGGATTGTACAGGATACCTTGACACACGTGCCCTTCCTCCACTGACTTCCCTCAGAGAATTTTAGGTCACTTGTTTTCGGTGAGGTGTGTACTTTGTGCTTTTATTCAATTGTTCAGCCTTCTGGTTTAATAGTTCTTGTTGGGTTCATTCCAATTTTCAGTCGATGATGTGGGTAAGGTTTTCCCCCTTTATACTAAGCTCTTGGTTCTCCTCAGCCTTTCCTCTTATTTATTCTCCAATTCATTCCCCTCCAGGAGAGATCTCATTTTCTTTATGATATTAAAAGCAACAGCAACACCTTCCCTTCTGTCTCAGAATCATTAATGATTATTGGTTCTAAGACAGAAGAGCAGTAAGGGCTAGGCAATGGGGGTGAAGTGACTTGCCCAGGGTCGCCCAGCTAGGAAGTGTCTGAGGTCAGATTTGAACTCGGGCCCTCCCACCTTGAGGCTTGGCTCTCTATCCACTAAACCATATAGCTGCCCCCACAATGTGTTTGTAAACTCCCGTTCCATTTCTTTCAAGATTTCCAGCTGAGCTTGCGGCCAGGTTACACTTTGCTCGCCGACATTGTGGAATTACTCTTCTTCAGAGATGGGGGTTTGGCCATTCCTGGCTCCATAAGTCATCAAGCATTCATCGAGGGCCCACTATGCACCAGGAAGTCGTGCTCAATATTTAGGATACAAAGAGAGACAAACACTGTCCTTTGGTTCACAATCTAATGGAAGAGACCACATCCAGAGCACTTGGTACAGACAGAATCAAATGCAGAAAACCTCAGAGGGAAGGCGCTAACATGAAAGAGGACTGGAAGAGGCTTCTTGCCGTCCATGATGTTTTACGATGGAGAAAGCCAGGGGAGGGAGGATGTGCAGTTAAAGAAGGAGAGCTCTAGCCGTGGGGGGCAACCAGAGAAAATAGCGGCTCAAAACGGAGGGTCTTATTTGAAGAACAGCAAGGAGGCCCGTGTCACTGGATCCTCGAGTACTTGGAGGGGAGTAACGTGTAAGAAGCCCAGAATGGCAGCCCGAGCCTAGGTCATCCGGGGCTTTAAAAGCCAAACAGAGGCTTTTCTATTTGAGCCTGGAGGTGAGAGGGAGTTACTGAGGGCCAGTAAGTGTGAGGGGAGGGGGTTGTGTGAGAGCTGCACTCTAGTAGGATCACCTTGCCAGAGTGGAGAATGGACTGCAGGGGGGAGAGATCTGTGGCAGACAAAACAGCCATCAGCCTATTGTAGCGGTCCAGACATGAGATGATAAGGTGAGGACAGTGCCAGAGGATAGGAGGGAGTATATGTGCGAAATGTCCTAAAGGAATTGGCCACACGTTGATTATGGTGGGATGACACAGAGGGAGGAGCTGAGGAAGATATTAGGTCATGAGCCCAAGGGCCTGGGAGAATGGTGGCACCCACAACAGTCGTAGGAAGGTTAGGGAGAGGGGAGGGTTTTAGGGAAAAAACTGAGCTATGGAACATCCAGTTTGAGAGATTCACTAGGCATTTGGAGGTGTGAGACCAGAGGTCAGGGCTGAGCCACTAGATCTGAGTCATCTGCGGAGACCATACCTGCATCCCTGGGAGCTGGTGAGATCACCAAGTAAAATACGAGAAAAGGAGCCCAGGCAGAGCTGTAGGACATCCTTATGATTAGCAGATGTGGTCTGGCTAAAAATCTGCCCGAGGATACTGAACCGAAGAGCGGTTACACAGGTAGGAGGAGAGCCAAGAGCAGACCAAGAGGATCCCCAAAACCTAGAGAGAGGAAGGGGCCAATGAGAAGAGAGTGACAATAGGAAAGGCTACAGGCAAGACAACAAGGATGAAAACTGAGAAAAGTCCATTAGGTTCAGCAACTAGGAGATCCTTGGGATCTCGGGAAAACATTTTCATCGAACCCACGAGAAGGAGGAGAGAAGAGGGAGCTCTTTATAAATGGCCTCAATTTTTTTAGCAAAGGAGGGGGCAGAGTTCTTAGCTGAGGTCATGAGGCATTAGGAGTTGAGGAGGCCACTGTAACCCTTACTCCAATATACATCTTGATTCTATCTTTTTTTTTTTGTTTACCCAACTTTTCCAGCTTTACTTCCTACATCTCAACTTGGTGTTAAGACCAGCCTCTGTGCACATTTAGAGGGAAAGTCTAGACTTTGCTTAGCCCTGTTTGGATTCTCTTGGGCCTTGCTACCGCGTTTTCTGTGGATCAAGTATTTCAGTCTTCAAGGATTCCAGGAGTGGCTTAGCCTGGAGACCTATTCATTTTCCACATGTCCTGAGGATTATGTTCTATGGAGATATCCCATTGTCTTCTTGCTCTTAGCTTTGCAACCTCCTGATCCTGGTTTGGGTCTGGGTGGGAGAACTACAAACTCGCCCCTGGTTGGAGCTCCAGTAGATAATTGTTGGCCTCAACTCTGTCAACTAGCTGGAAAGCACTGCAGGTTCCAAGCCACAGAATATGGGCTTGCTCTCAGTCCTTGCCTTGGTTACTCTTTGCAGGTTTCTGTTTCGGTCAGTCGGTCGGCAAGTATTTATTAAGTGCCTACTATGTGCTGGGAACTGTGCCTACTATGTACTGGGAACCTTGCCCTCAAGGAGCTTGTGGTTGTTTTCAGAGGGGAGACCACATGCATAGACAAGCTATTAACTGGATAAAGTGAAGATCACCTGCACAGGGAAGGCACTAGAATGAAAGGGACCAGGAAAGGCTACCTGTAAAAGCTGGGATTTTAGGGAAGGAAGGAAGGAAGGAAGGAAGGAAGGAAGGAAG
>NC_058136.1:59039006-59062486 GCF_016433145.1 Gracilinanus agilis | reverse complement strand
GAGAGAGAGAGAGAGAGAGAGAGAGAGAGAGAGAGAGAGAGAACGGGTGAAAGAAAGCATACGACAGAAGGAAAAGAGCGAAAGGAGAGACCCAAACTCTGATATGTGAAGTGACTGTCCAGTCAAGCTCTGAAGAAAGGGATGAATGGTATGAAGCATGTATTGCGAGATGGCTGAACTGAGGAGCTGTGACAGAGCGAGGAAGGAACTCGTGTGGAAATGTAGGCAGTGAGTGATGTATGAGTGTAGACTCTCTCGTAATTGTGAGGCTGAGGGGTGATATGACCTAAGCGGGCAGGGAAGAATGCACTCTGGAACTCCAAGGCAAAATGGGAATGAAGAGTGACCAAGAGAGACCAAGAGCGTGAGAGAAATGAATGGAGAAAGTGAGAAATGAGTGAAGGAAGGAAAGAGAGACCAAGAGAGGGAGAGCTGTGTGCAAGAGAGCTCCTGTACGTACTACGTGAGTGATTCTGGCTGGGAGATGCCTGGATTTTGCTGCGTGTGTGAAAGCAGAAGCCTCAGCACTAAAGGATAAAAACCTTAGAAGACAGAGTTAGTCCCAGAAGGATGAATGGCGAGAGGCTGAGAATTCCGTATGCTCTATTTCTAGTGATGCATTGAGTGAGACACAAGTGAATCAGTAGAAATGTGTGATGCTTGGCTAGTTAGAAAGAACCCCTGTGAGCAGTGGTTGGCTGAACTAATGTACCGAGTGGGAGTTGTATGAAGAGAGAAGAAAGCTAATCTCTGTATGATGGAGGTATGGATATACAGAAAGGGTGACAGGAATGAAAGGAGAAACTCAAGCATTGAGAGATTGATGGGTGTTAAGATCTAAGGAGGAAGGAAGAGAATGAGGCAGACCTAGGACTCAAGAGCAAGGCAAGAATGAGAGACTCAGGCAGCAGAGATGGATCAATGGAAAAAGTGGGCCAATGAGAGATGAATGGTAAGAGAGACTAAGTGCGCGGAAAGAGAGGTGAACTGAGTGAGAGATTCCTAGCTGGAAAATATCTGTACTTTGCTGTGTGTGTGTGTGTGTGTGTGTGTGTGTGTGTGTGTGTGTGTGTGTGTGTGTGTGTGTGTGTAAAAGCAGAAGCCTCAGCACTAAAGGATGAAAACCTTAGAAGACTGCATTACTTTGCTGTGTGTGTGTGTGTGTGTGTGTGTGTGCGCGCGTGCGTGTAAAAGCAGAAGCCTCAGCACTAAANTGTGTGTGTGTGTGTGTGTGCGCGCGTGCGTGTAAAAGCAGAAGCCTCAGCACTAAAGGATGAAAACCTTAGAAGACTGCATTACTTTGCTGTGTGTGTGTGTGTGTGTGTGTGCGTGTGTGCGTGCGTGTAAAAGCAGAAGCCTCAGCACTAAAGGATGAAAACCTTAGAAGACAGCATTAGCCCCGAAAAGATGAATGGTGAGAGGCTGAGAATTCCATATGCATTGAGTGAGATATGAGTGAATGAATATAAATAAAAGCGATGCTTGACTGCTTAGAAAGACCCCCTGAGTGAGCAGTGGATGGCTGAACTAATATACTGAGTGGGAGTTGTATGAAGAGAGAAAGCTAATTTCTGTATGATTGAATAGATGTACCAAGGCAATGACAGAGAAACTAAAGAGAGACTTCAGGATTGTGGGACTGATGGGTATTAAGATCTAAGGAGAAAGAGGATAATGGAGGTCTGGAGTGCAAAATAGAAATTGAAAGAATCACCTACCACTTCCTGAAAGACGTCCCAAAATGAAAGTTCCCAAGAACATAGCAGCCAAATTCGGGAGCTCCCCCGTCAAGGAGAAAATATTTTATGCAGCCAGAAAGAAAAAATTCAATACTCTAGCCCAGTGATTCCCAAAGTGGGTGCCATCGCCCCCTGGTGGGTGCTGCAGCGATCCAGGGGAGCGGTGATGGCCACAGGTGCCTTTATCTTTCCTATGAATTGCTATTAAATTTTTTAAAAATTAATTTCCAGGGGGCTAAGGAAGATTTTTTCTGGAAAGGGCCAAAAAAGTTTGGGAACCGCTGCTCTAGAGCCACAGTAATGATCCCATAAGATTTAGCAAGTACTGTGATAAAGGAGCAGAGGGCTTGGGCTATGGTTTCCTGAAGACAAGGGAGCTAGGATTACAATAAAGAATAACCTACCCAAATAGATGCCCAAACATAGACAGTGAGAGATGGATGAATGGGGAAATTGGTATCATAAGACATGGATAGTTGGTGACCAATATAAAGTTAAAGATGCCAGGAAAGAGAGTCGTACCAAGAGAGAAATTCCTGGCTAGAGATAGCAGCACAGTGAGGTACGAGTGATAGAAGCCCTACTAGCAAAGGATGGACAGACAGGGCAAGAAACCCAGATTTCCAGGAGAGGATGAAAGGAGAAAATTTGAGAATCTGTAGTGTTGGCTGGCATCCTGACATTGAGACAGGTGAAAGGACAAATCTACAGAATGGGGTTTGGATGCTTACAAAGACCACCAAAGTGAGAAATGGAGGGATCAACTCCAGGACCAGGTCAGTTCCATCCTTAGAAACCTATACTGGGAGATGACAGAGAGAGGCATGGATTCATGCAGAGACTTAGCTAGGAACGGGTGGATTATTTGAGGGGACAGAACAGAGTTAGGTGTAGACACCGGGATGGAAATACACAGGCAGAAAAGATAAATAGATAAAAGGACAGATGGAAGGGAAGGGGAAATGAGGGGAAAGAATAGAAGTATTTGAGGAAGGAAAGGAAGATGAAAGAACAGAAGATCAGGAATGGCCAAGAGAGACCCAAGTGGAGCTACTCAACAGATGGACCAGAGTGATGAATTCCATGGAGAAAATTCAACAGATGGAGTGAACCTATGGATGGAGCGATCCAGGTAATGATCAAGGTGGTCCAAAGGGAGGGACTGGGAGATCTAGGGATGGATAGGGTGGCAGACAGAGGGGAACCAAGGTCCAGTGGCTTTGAATCAAGCACCAGTTGCCCAGCAGGAGATTTTTTCTTCCAATTATTTCCTTTCTTTGGAGATGATGGACATTTCCAGGAGAATAAATCATTGTAGCTGATGAAAGGGGAAGATCTCACTGACTGGGAAATTGAAGGGAAAGTCCCGAGCCTCCTTAAAAGAGAGTAAGAGAAAGAAAGGTAAAGAATTGGCCTTTCCTTGCCTACTGAATCGGCAGCTATTCCTCGTTCAGTTTTTTAACATTGCCCCTAGTCAAGGTAGAAGAATGAGGAGCTACTGAATGTGTATGTTATTTATTTAGCAAGGGGTGAGGGCAGTGAGGCCTACTGAAAGGGCTCAGGCCAGTCCTCATTATGTTCCATATAATGGTCCCCACTAGACAGGCAAGAGGACAGTATGAGAAAGGATAGTGAAGGGGACAAAAACAAAAAGGTAAGCAGGGAAAAGCCAGGGATGGAGGTAAAGAGCCAAAGCCAGAGACAGAAGAAGGGAGAAAAGTGAGCTAAGAAAAGGAAATCGATTGAGAGAAAATTAGAGGAAATGTGAAGATAGAGAGATGAGAAGACAGTGCACAAAAAAGAAGAGAAAAGACACCTAGTAAAGGAGACAAAACCACTGAAAGATGGAGGGACCCAGAGCCAGAAAGACAGTATCAAAGTAAGAGAGACAGAGACAGTGAGACTTACTGATCAGAGAGTGTAGGGGCAGGGTTTGAAGGGGAGGCCTTCCTCTTCTGACCTTCCCATCTGTAGTACCAGAACACGGGCTTGTCCAGGCAGCTTGAGACAAATCTGACAAAACTCTTTGATTTTAAAGCTCTTTCTCTGACCACAGGCCATGGAACAGCAATCCTGAGAGATGAACATTTACTGCCTTGGTGGTTATCTCATGAGTCTGTCTGGGAGATCCAGAAGCTTGGAATGAGGTGCAAGTTGCCTGATGGGAAATGTTTCTTGCAACTGGACTCTTTTTCTGGAGGAATAAGAGGCCAACTAGCAGGTAGGTGAGCCATTGCAGCTGAGGAAGAGGAGGAGGTGGAGAGCTTAGGAAATCTAACAGGGTGTCAACAAAAAGACCACCTTAGAAAAGAGAGGCAGAGAATCTAGCCTGGTGATAGAGACCAATGATATCAATAAAAATTTAGAATTCAATCAAGTAAAAGAGGAGAGAGGGGAAGGAAGACAGAGCTAGAAAAAGAGGCAAAGAAAAGCAGAAAGGAGAAAGTCAAGAAGAAAAGGGAGAAAAGGGGGCCAAAAGAGAAGCCAGGTTGAAAAGATGGAGAAAGAAGGGAGGGAAAGAGAGCAAGAGAGCGAAAGGGGGAAGGTTTGAAAGAGGAAAAATGAAAGGAATGGAGGTAGCTCAGGAAGGAGGGGGTGGAAACAGAGAGAGAGGAGGAGATGACTGTGAGGAAGATGACAGAGTGGGAGGATTAATAGATAGGATAGGAGGTGGGAACTGAGAGTAAGGGAGGGGAGGGCAAGGAAGAAAACAACTAGGTGGGGAAGAAAAGCTGGAAGGAGACGGAGTATGCAAAGCAAAGGGGAAGAGAGAAGTAGTAAGGGAGGTAAGGATTGTGGTAGAATGGGGAGGAATGGCAAGAAAGGAAGGAAGGGAAGGGTGAAGAAGGGAAGAGTGGATGGAAAGAAGGAAGGTCAGGAGGAAGAGAGAAAAAGCCGAGAGAAAGCTGGAGGATAAATGGGACAGTGGGATGGAGGATCAATAGAAAAAGGAAGAGAGGGAGGGAAGGAAAGAGGGAAAGGAGAGATGGGGCATAATGAGGGCAGGCCAGTGGAACCACGTCCCAGAACATATACACCATACTCTGCCTACTGTCACCCCATGTGGAAGTAATGATGAAAAGGGCTTGGCTTCCCAGTTTGGAATATATACATTCTATGACCATTCGGGTCTGCTAGCCCAGCTCCCATCACAGAAGGGAGGTTAGAAAGAAAGTTGAGAAGGAAGAACGGAGGAAATGAATCAGAAAGGAAGGACACAGAAACAGAAAGAGGGAAGATGAGGGAAGGAAAAACAGTAGGAATGAGCAGGATGGAGGGAATGATCAAAAGTAGGAAATGTGGGAGGAAGGGAAAAGAGAAGACTAGAGAGGCAACTGGAGGGAGGAAGGCAGACCAGGAAGGAAAGAGAGAAAGGAGAAGTAAGGAAGAGAGGGAAGAAAGAATAGAACAGTGATTCCCAAAGTGGGCGCCACCGCCCCCTGGTGGGTGCTGCAGCGATCCAGGGGGACGATGATGGCCACAAGTGCCTTTATCTTTCCTATTCGTTGCTATTAAAATTTTAAAAAAATTAATTTCCAGGAGGCTAAGGAATATTTTTTCTGGAAAGGGGGCGGCAGGCCAAAAAAGTTTGGGAACCGCTTGAATAGAGCTAGGAAAAAGAGAGCTCTTCTCTTCTCAGACTTGCCTGGAGGGGATTCCAAAGAAACCCATAACTGGAGAGAAGTCTTCAAAGCAGGAAGTGTGGCCTTTGAAATTCCCTTCTTTCAGTCTTGTGCATTACTCTGCCTGCTCTACATACCATGGGGAAGCTGAGTAAACTTGCTTTTTGACTTTGGAATCTGTGTGGCTATTCTCTAGCTTTCCAGTCCACTAACCACATGGTGAATGAAGTAATCCATAATGGGTATTGACAGCCAAAGGGTGGCTCTTTCTTTTTCATTCCTGCCTGGCTGTATTTAAGCGAGGAGGCAAAGAATACTGTAAGTCTCCAGATAGGAAGAGGGCATTAGTACCAGCAGCCTAGTGACCCCACCATGGCCCTGCTGTTGTTCCTTTCTTGCCTTAGGTGATGAATGTTGGCCACACAGTGGACCTCGTGCCCTTCAAAGGTTTGGCAGCTGGAGTCCAAGCCAAAGTTTCTAATCCACTGAGCCTGGTCTGCCAACACAGCCCCGAGGAACAGATGGGCCCGAGCTCAGCAGCCAAGATGCCGGGGCCTACAAACAAGAAAGCAACCCTGTCCATTGACTGTGCCACGGGCCGAATGGACCTCGGCCAACTAACTCAACACTGCAGCAAAAGCTTTGAGGTGGACTCCGCTATCCTCAGAGACCAGAGTGGGATGGGGGAACGTGTGCCCCTGGACTTGAGAGGAGAGCTGTGCCTCAGTTCTTGCTCTATCTTCTCAGCGGATAGACTTTGAGAGCTGAAACAATAATCCTCTGGCATTGCAGAGAGTCCAATGGAGTAGGGGTTCAAGCCAAGAGCACTAGAAAAAGCCTTTCTGAACTTTCAGGGCTACTCCTGAAACCCTGAGGGGAGATATATAAGCCGACTCCAAAGGGGAGAGAGCATGGACTGCAGTTCCTACCTTTGCTCTCTCCTGTGACCTTTGGAGGGGTGGAGGAGGGACAGGCTTTAAATGCCTGAGGACTATTCCTCCAGCACCCAGAAAGGAAGCCTGGGAGGAAAAGCAGGAGGAGACAGTGCAGATATGATTGTATTTAGGCCCTTCTTCTTCTGAATGTGGCCACTGTGTATTGGTTGTGTCTGCTGAATGAAAGGGTCTCTTAGGCCTGGGCCGGAGGGTGGCCACCGACTTGACTGGTTTTTTTTATGCCTGAGCTGTATTTCACCTCGAACTTAAACTAAGAAGCAGGCCAACACCACAGGCCTCAGTGGGGAGGGGAGAAGTCTAAGCACATTTGGGAGAATCTGTTTTGTGGCCAGTGGCCGGGGCTGGGTGGGGTGCTGCAAAAGCTTTTGAGGAAGGCTATTTTGCTGACAAAGTGGGGCAACTCTGATGGGATCTCCAAGGTAGTGCCTCGATCAATAATTCATGAATAGGATACAGGAACTGTGTAGCCTGGGTACAGGAGCACAGGGCACTAGGCGCTGGGTATCCACGCAGGTCACAAAGAGGAGGATAACCAGGAGACACGTTCTGTAAAGGCAGCCCTCGAAGGTAAAATTCTCTCCTTGAAAACATATAGAAAAAGAGAAGATCATTGAAGTGAGAATAATCAGATGCTGCAATGTTAGAATTCACTCACAGGACGTTACAAAAGGAACCTCCCTACCCTCAGAGAAGCAAGTTTGAATGGCGCCAACGCTGACCATCATCAGGGTGCCCCAGAAAGCTAGGAGCTGAGCTAGGCCTGGGAGACAGCTTCATGTGTGAGCTTACACCTGGCCTCAGGAGGTGTGGGCGGTGTCCCTGCACATCGAGGAGGATGGTACATCTTGCCCTTGCCCAGGGGCAAGGAGAGAGAGATCTGGCCACAATCCATAGCCCTTCTCCTCCCTTTCGGAACAGCCGTCAGGGAGAGGAAGCCTAGCCACAACTCTCTGTCCCCTCTTCTCCTTGGCGCTGACTGCAAAGGAAGTCAGCACAGCTGAGGCAGGGAAGTTTGGGGAGTGGGAGCAGATACTTCTAGGGGTCTCCAAATACAGTACAAATTAGAGGGAAAGGAAATAAAGCTGTTAATAAATCCCATTGTTGCTATTCATTGGAGCTGATGGGTGAGGGGAGGCAGTATCTGTGCCCTGGGAGAAAAGATGTGCCTGCTGGGCTGCTTGGCGGAGGTGGAGAGTGTCGGGACAGTGAAAGAGGGTTGTCTAGGGAGTGAGGGGGCAGTGGGCAAGGGGCAAGGCTGGGCCTTCTCAGAGTCCTGCAGCTGGGGAGGAGACGAAGCACTCTGCTCCCAGTGCAGGTGGATACACCTCAACTTCCTCCTCCCCCCATGCAAAAGAAAGCTTACAGATTCATGGAATCCGGCCACTGCCAACATGCATTGGCGCTCATAATCAGTAATGCTGTGTGCTGAGGCTGGACCCCTGAATCTACCTAATGCTGCTTTCCCAGCCATGCCCCTCTCTCGGAGCTCCTGCAGGGCCCCCATGCAAAAGAAGACACCAGCAGAGGCAGAAATTGAAGAGGGGCCCAAGTTGGAGCCTGAGGAGAGAGTTGACTAAAATGGCGCCCTGCTCAGAGCAGGTCACCTGCGTTTGCCCACACTAGATGCCTTGACAGGGCTGTGACAGCCAGATGGCTGATGTCCCTTGTGGAAGGGAAAATCCTCAGACTTACATAGTATTAAAGAGAAAGAAATGGGATGAAAAGAAACAAAATGAATCTGAGCACCCAAAGCAAAGGAGTGCAGCCGCGAGGCACTGCTCAGGCAGGGTAGAAAGAAAAAAGGAGACGGGAGCCAGGGCCCCCTGCGGCTGCCATTCTGCAGCCTCAACACCTGAGAGGACCTGCTGAAATGATGCCATGCAAAGCTCATTCCCCAGGGTGCCTCTGGGAGGGAAAAGCCCAGAGTGAAAGCTCTGCCTCCTCCCACCGGGATTAATGAGGAACTGAATGGCCCCATCTGCCCCTGGGGTGGGGTGGGGGGGAGTTTGTGGCTTGGAAATCCCAAGGCGGGGGTGGAGCAACCTAGGATTCAGTTTTACTCTTCTGATTACAACTTTCTCCAGTATGTTTTGGTCCAAACCTATTTCCATTTTGATCATTTTTGTGAGTGACCGACCTCATACGACCCAAATAAACAAGTGGCAAATCATCTGCATTCCGACTCATCTTTGTGAACTGGGACTCGAGGGCCTGGGAGGACGAGGAGGGGCATGGGAGTAGAAGGTGCAGATACTATATTCTCTCCAGAGTAAGGCAAGGACCAAAGAAGAGGTGCCATTAAAAGGGTCGAGGCAGCCAGCTGCTCTGAGAGCCCCAAAGCTCAACCCAGCGATACTCCAGGGACGCTCTGGAGCTGGGCATCATACGCGAAAGTGGCATTTTTGATAGATTAGAAGTGAAAAGAGCCAAGAAAAAGAAACCCCGCTTCTCAGCACCTGAACCTGTTCTGGGAAGGCATTGGCTGGCCATAAAACCCCTAAGATTTGTAGTTATTCTGACCCGTTGGCAAATGCTTTTTATACACACACAAACATGTAAATGTATATATGGTGCAAAAACATGATCCCTGCCCTTAAGGATCTCCCAGTCTAATAGAGGAGTCCTAAAACAAAGTAAACTCACATATAAAGGGAAAGCCATCTATAATCAAGAATTAGGAGGACCGAGCAAACCTGGGGCACCACCATTTGTCTGAGGACCCAGTTATTCTTATGTCATTTGGAAATATTTAAGGACGAGGGGCAGCTGGGTGGCTCAGTGGATTGAGAGCCAGGCCTAGGGATGGAAGGTCCTGGGTTCAAATCTGGCCTCAGATACTTCCTAGCTGGGTGACCCTGGGCAAGTCCCTTAACCCCCATGGCCTAGCCCTTACCATTCTGCCTCGGAATCAATACGCAGTAGGGATTCTAAGATGGAAGGGAAAGGGTTAAAAAGAGAAGTAGAAAAGAAGTCGAGAAGGAACTTATTTTCCGCACATACACACATGAATGGAGATATATAAGCAGGTGAGCATTTGGGCTTGTTACCTGCCTGTTTATAGCACATGTACTCATCTAACTACTATAGAAAGGACTCCGATTGCAGGATCTTCGAAGTGTTCCAGCTGTATTCTATGAGAGAAGGATTTGATGTTATGTTCATTTCCCTTCCTCGTGGCCCGCCATGATTCTAGAAAGTTGCTCTCCAAGGAAAAAGCAGAGCATGGCTACAGTAAGGGAAAGACAGTTGCCTAGCCTCACGTCAGCTCCAGGCAGAGTCATATAGGTGGCCAATTGCACTGCAAAAAATGCCCCAGCCAGGCTTAGAATCAGCCAGGTGGGAAATTTTGGCATCCAAGAGGAAAGGTCGGAAGTTTCACGCAGCAGCAAACTCCTACACAGTATTTTGGTCTTAAGTAAACAAAAAGATTTTTCATGGCCTTTTCTTTGCGCCTTTTCCCACCCAGTAACCAACGATGGATTTCCCTTCCTGAAATGTGCCACCTTAAATACTGGATAGCTTTGAATATCCTCACAAGAGCACCGAAGCATTTAAGCAAGAGTTGCCCCGTTTTCATACGTGGCAGCCAAACAATCTCAGATGAAGCTTCCCCTTCAGTGCTTCAAGACATTACAACATGGTCAGCAAGGCTGATTAACAGCAGTTTTCATATGTTTTCACCTTTAAAAAGTTGAGTTCAGGGGGCAGCTGGGTAGCTCAATGGAGTGAGAGTCAGGCCTAGAGACAGGAGGTCCTGGGTTCAAATCCAGCCTCAGACACTTCCCAGCTGTGTGACCCTGGGCAAGTCACTTGACCCCCATTGCCACCCTGACCAATCTTCCACCTATGAGACAATACACCAAAGTACAAGGGTTAAAAAAAAAAAAAAAAAGTTGAGTTCATAATCGGCCAACATCCAGACTCCAAAGAAGTTCCTTGGCCAAACCTCAGTGCTGCTACTCAGACGGCATGAATTTAGTCAGAATTCCAAATTGCCTCACGTGGGAAATTATTCCTCCTTTCTCACATGGCTTTAATAGAGCTAAATAAATCTAAGTAGAGGGCAGCTGGGTAGCTCAGTGGATTGAGAGCCAGGCCTAGAGACAGGAGGGCCTAGGTTCAAATCCGGCCTCAGACACTTCCCAGCTGGGTGACCCTGGGCAAGTCACTTGACCCCCATTGCCTACCCTGACCACTCTTCCACCTATAAGTCAATTCACAGAAGTTAAGGGTTTAAAATAAAAATAAAATAAAATAAAATAATCTAAGTGGAACTTACTTCCCTGCCATAAGCTAATATGAGCCGAGTTATAAACGTTCTCATCTAGCTAGACGCCATATCAACTGAGCCCAAATAATCTCAGGCTTACATTGGGTAACATCAGAGAAAGCAGCAAAGACCATTTTGGAAACCATCTGAATTGCAATGCTTGACCCAAATAGCTTTTATTTTATTTTTATTTTTTTTAAACCCTTAACTTCTGTGTATTGACTTATAGGTGGAAGAGTGGTAAGGGTAGGCAATGAGGGTCAAGTGACTTGCCCAGGGTCACACAGCCGGGAAGTGTCTGAGGCCAGATTTGAACCCAGGACCTCCCATCTCTAGGCCTGGCTCTCAATCCACTGAGCAACCCAGCTGCCCCCCAAATAGCTTTTAAACAGCTTTTCGACTGCTGAACTTATACTCAAACAGTCTATGGATCACGAGAGGCCATTTTTCTAACTACATTGGTATTACCAATTTTCACAACATAAACTCATGTTCGTGGTTTCTGTCAACCTGAAATAGAAAAGGATGACCAAAGCAGCAACACAAGGGTGTCTAATCTGGGAAAAGGAATTGCAATTCGGGGTCGCCACACAACACAGGAGTGCGGAGTGCAAGACACAGAAGGGGCAGAGAAACCACAAAATCTGCTCCAGCCGTGAGGCCAGGGAGGTCAAGGTGGCCCCTCCTGATGACTGCATTCGACAGCATAGAAATTGGGGAACTGGGGTGGAGTACCTAGAAAGCACTACATAAATGTGTCAACTCACTAGGTTCAGGAGACTGAGTAGCAAGAGTAGGGCGGAGACACAAGGTTCAGCTAATTGGACCAACAGACAGGTCTGAAATGAAAGGACTAGCAAAATTGATTCCCAAAGAAGGAAAATAATAAGTACTGGAGAGGCTGTGGGAAAACAGGTATATTAATGCTCTGTTGGTAGAGCTGTAAACTGGTCCTACTATTCCAGAAAACAAATTGAAAGTATGCCCTAAAGATTTTAAAACCAAGCAAGAGTTAGAAAAAATTAACAATAAATAATTTAGATTACATTAAATTAAAAGGTTTTTGTGCAAACAAAACCAATGCAACCAAAATTAGAAGGGAAGCAACAAATTGGGAAAAAATCTTTATAACAAAAACCTCTGGCAGAGGTCTAATTAGCTAAATTTATAAGGAACTAAATCAATTGTACAAAAAATCAAGCCATTCCCCAATGGATAAATGGGCAAGGGACATGAATAGGCAATTTTCAGATAAATCAAAACTATTAATAAGCACATGAAAAAGTGTTCTAAATCTCTTATAATTAGAGAAATGCAAATAAAAACTACTCTGAGGTACCACCTCACACCTAGCAGATTGGCTAAAATGACAGCAGGGGAGAGTAATGAATGTTGGAGGGGATGTGGCAAAATTGGGACATTAATGCATTGCTGGTAGAGTTGTGAACTGATCCAACCATTCTGGACAACAATTTGGAACTATGCCCAAAGAATGCTAAAAGACTGCCTGCCCTTTGATCCAAAAGAGATCATAAGGAAAAAAAAACACGTACAAAAATATTCATAGCCGTGCTCTTTGTGGTGGCAAAAAAATGGAAACCGAGAGTATGCCCTTCGATCGGGGAATGGCTGAACAAATTGTGGCATCTGTTAGTGATGGAATACTATTGTGCTCAAAGGACTAATGAACTGGAGGAATTCCCTGTGAACTGGAAAGACCTCCAGGAACTGATGCAGAGCAAAAGAAGCAGAACCAGGAGAACATTGTACACAGAGGCTGACACATGTAAAAAAAAGGAATTGTGTGGCGGCTATGGGAGGGGGTGGAGGGAGGGGAGGGATAGAACATGAATCCTATAACCATGGGAAAATTTCTCGTTCTAAATTAATTAAATAAATAGAAATTTGAAAATTAAAAATAAACTTTATAAAATATTATAAAATAATTATAAAATATTTTTAAAATTAAAGGAATAATGAACTGGAGGGATTCCAATGTAAACTGGAATGACCTCCAGGAATTGATGCAAAATAAATAGGAATATGGGAGGCAGCTGGGTAGCTCAGTGGATTGAGAGCCAGGCCTAGAGACAGGAGGTCCTAGGTTCAAATCTGGCCTCAGATACTTCCCAGCTGTGTGACCCTGGGCAAGTCACTTGACCTCCATTGCCTAACCCTTACCAATCTTCTGCCTTGGAGCCAATACACAGTATTGACTCCAAGAGGGAAGGTAAGGGTTTTAAAAACAACAACANAATATGGGAGGCAGCTGGGTAGCTCAGTGGATTGAGAGCCAGGCCTAGAGACAGGAGGTCCTAGGTTCAAATCTGGCCTCAGATACTTCCCAGCTGTGTGACCCTGGGCAAGTCACTTGACCTCCATTGCCTAACCCTTACCAATCTTCTGCCTTGGAGCCAATACACAGTATTGACTCCAAGAGGGAAGGTAAGGGTTTTAAAAACAACAACAACAACAACAACAAATAAATAAACAAACAAACAAGTAAATAAATAAATAAATGGGAGTAGAGGATATTTTTGCTTTTTTGGCCTTTTTGTTGATTCTACTTTTCTCAATGAATATGTAATGGGGCTAATTTGGCCACCTGTGTAGTGAGATAGTAAGACAGTATGAGGTTTAGAAGGAAGAGGAAAGACACTATTTTCTAAAATAGAATCTTCATCAACATAAAAAAAAGAAATTGGTTTTAACTGGAAATATCTCCATAAACTGATGGGGAGTGAAATGAGCAGAACCAGGACAACATTGTATACAGTAACTGAAATGTAGGATGCTCAAATGTAAACAACTTCTCTAATAGCAGCAATGCAATGATCCAGACAATTCTGAGGGACTTATGAGAAAGAACGCTCTCCACATCCAGAGAAAGAACCCTGGGAGTAGAAATGCAGAAGAAAACATAGAGGATTTGAGGTTTTGATTTTAAAAGATTGCTCTATTACAAAAATGAATAATATGGAAATAGGTATCAAGTATGTATATATACATTCTACTGGGTTATACACATGTATAACCCAGTAGAATTGCTTGTTGGCTCTGGGAGGGGTAGGGAAGAAGGGAGGGAAAAGAAAATATTTCATGTAAACATGGAAAAATATTTAAAAAGAAATAAATTGAAAAAAAAGAAATTGGGTTCAAATCAACATCTCACACAGTATACTAAGATAAATTCCAATAGTAAACCAATAGGCCTGTCTTCAGCAGTTCCTTTAACCCTGACTATTCCCTTTTTTTGGCCACTTTTGCTGGGTGGGTGTGATGGGAGACTTGAAAGTTGTTTTCATTTGTAGTTCTCATTCTTTGTGATTTGGAACAATGTTTTATATAATTAATTGTTTCCAATTCTTCTGAGAATTTTTTGTTCAAATCTTTTGCTTAGACTTAATCATTATGGACCGCATGTGTAGTTACATATGTTTAAGTCAGAGATATTTGAGACCAAGGTGTTTTCCTCAAATGTTTCCATTTTGAACCTTGTGGCACTGTATTCCTGCAAGTTTTTCAAGTTCATATAGACAACAGTATATATTTGATCTTTTTTGTTTGCCTCTGTCCTTTGTTGGTTCAGAATCGTCCCCCTGGCTGTAAAAAGGAAGTGGTTCTCTCCCCACTTTTTAGCTCCAGTATATTCAGCTCCTCTGTATCTCTTTGGAGTTGATTATAGTTTATAGCTTAGGATGTTGGAAACTTCATTTCTGCAAACCCTTTACTTTTTCTGATATTGTATTATTTAAGTATTCTTATTTCTCCTACTGTTAATCTAGGCAATTTTTATTTTTGTAAATATTCATCCATCTCACCTAAGTTGCTATATTTATTGCCATATAATTGGTCAAAATAGTTTTTAATGATTGCCTTAATTTCCTCTTCATTAGAGGTGAGGCCTCCCTTTTCATTTTTGATACTGTTAATTTGGTTTTCTTCTTTCCTTTTTTTATTAGATTTACCAGTACTTTGTCTATTTTATCTGTTTTTTCAAAATACCAGCTTCTAGTCTTATTTATTAATTCAGTAGTTCTTTTACTTTCAATTTCATTAATTTCTCCTTTGATTTTTAGTATTTCTAATTTAGTTTTCATCTGGGGATTTTTAATTTGTTCATTTTCTAGTTTTTTAAGTTGCATGCCCAATTCATTAACCTCTGCCCTCCCTAATTTGTTAATATATGCCCTCAGTGATATTAATTTTCTCCTTAGAACTGCTTTGGCTGCATCCCATAGGTTTGGGTAAGACGTCTCATCATTGTCATTGTCTTCAATGAACTTTTAATTGTTTCTATGATTTGTTCTTTCACCAACTTATTTTGGAGAATTGTATTGTTTAATTTCCAATTGGTTTTTGGTTTGCCTCTCCATGTATCCTTGCTAATAACTATTGCTTTAGGATCTGATAAGTTTGCATTTATTATTTCTGCTTTTTTGCATTTGTTTGCCATGTTTCTATGCCCTAGTCCATGGTCAGTCTTTGTGAATGTCCCATGTGCTGCTGAAAAGAAGGCGTATTCCTTTTTGTCCCTGTTTACTTTTCTCCACATATCTATTAACCCTATTTTTTCTAGGGTTTCATTCCCCTCTCTTATCTCTTGCTTATTTATTTTTTGGTTGGATTTATCTAGATCTGATAGGGGAAGGTTGAGGTCACCCACCCACCCACACAGTTTTGCTATCTATTTCGTCCTTGAGCTCCGCTAGCTTCTCCTTCAGAAATGTGGATGCTCTGCCCTTTGGTGCACGCTTCACTGTTTATACTGCCTTTACTTCAGTTTTAGTCCTGCTCCATCAGTCATTCTATTATCAGTCAACAACAAGCGACTATTAGCCGGGCACTGCGCTGGGCACCCCAAAGGGAGGCAGGAGCCGCTCTCTGCCCGGAAGGCGCTCCCCACCTCGCACCGGACCGTTACGGCCTCGAGGACCTCGAAAGGCCTGGGCTGGGCTAGTCCTCCGCCTCAGAGCCGGCCTCCTCGGCCCCAAGCCCCGCCCACGCCGCGCGCCGCCGCGATATTCCCTCTCCATTAAAGCGCTCTGGATGCCCAAGTCTACTTGGGGCCGCCATTGGAATCTGGGCTCCAGCAAAGCCGGAATGAGTTCCTTCTCCGGCCGCCTCTGGAGCGCAGGACCTCGGCACGGCACTAACAGCCTACCTGGCTACGAAACGAACGGCTCTCTCCCCACGCTGGGCGGCGGCGGCGGCGGCCCCACGGCACCTCCTTCCCCTCACACCCCGCCCAGCCCAGCCCAGGCGAGCGAGGTGCAGCCGCTGGGGGCTCCCAAACATCACTTAAAACCACCACCAAATGGGTTTCTGCCTGCCCCCGCCCAGCCGCCTCAAGGGGCCTTTCAGGCCTCGGGGAAGGGCCTAGATCCCGTGAGCCAGGTGAGAGCAGGAAGTTCAAGTCAGCAGGTCGCGCCCCCTCTCAGGTGGACAGCTCCAGGACCCGGGCGGGGCGGGGCTGCGGGCCTGGCGCCTGCGCACTTGGCTTCTCCTCCACGCTGCCTCTTTCACATCTCCTAGTAACACCCTCCTTAAATGACTGAGATATCTGTGGTTCTTCAGGCGTTTTCCAGGCCTGTCCCGTTCTTCGTGATCCCTTATGGGGTTTCCTTAGCAGAGATCCTGGAGAGGTTTGCCATTTCCTTCCCCAGTCCATTTTACAGATGAGGAAACTGAGGCAGAGTGAAGTGACTTGCCCAGAGCCACACAGCTAGTGTCGGAGGCCAGATTTAAACTCTGATCTTCCCGATTCCAGACCGAGCGCTCTATCCACTGCCACACGGTTTATCTCCTCTCAGCCTCTTTGCTCCTCTCTACTCCGGGTCTCACCGCTTTGACTAGACTCGGGCTACAGTAAGCACTGGGCACATCCGCCCTCCAGGAGCTCCCAAGCTAGTGGCCCAGACTGTCTAAACCAGTCCATACAGCCGGAGATCATGGCCAGGGGAAACACCAGGATGACAATGACTGGGAAAGGCTTCCTGTGAAAAGGCAGGAGGTTGGGGGGCCGCCAGTGAAGGGAAAGGCACAGAAAGCGAAAACGACTCTAATAAAGAAGCTTCAGAGAAAGTTCCAAATGAGTAGAATGCTGGAAATGGAAACACGAGGGCCAAGAGAAACATGGCAGCTTTCATTGGGAGGGAATAGGTGGGATGGCCTGTGTACGTGTTAATGGGCAGCAGGGAGGAGATAGTTAACAGTTAATAAACACTCATTAGGTACCTACTGTATGCCAGGCACTGTGCTAAAGAAAAGAATAAAGCAGTCCCTGCCTTGGAGGAGCTTCTTGTTCGAAAAAGGAAGCAAGGCCGGGGCTGACTGGGGGGTGTGAGTTACAGACCGGAAGCCATCTTGCAGAATGATGAGTTTCTAAGATCAGGAGGTCCAAGACAGAAGCCAGATGGGAAATGATTTGAAATAAACGTCTTCTCAGAACTGATATATTTCGGGGTTCTAGAAAAAGACAAAAGTGACGGGGGGGGGGGCTATAGGTGACTTTGCAGTGTTTTCATGGCTTGGGGAGAAGACAAAAGTGGGAGGATCAAAGGAAGGGGAGGGAAAGCGCCATCATATAGTAAGAGCTAACATTTATATAGCATTTGAAGGTTTATACAAATGAAGCTTTGACAAATGTTATTTGCATATTTCCTCACGACAAACCTAGGGAGCGGGGCTATTATCCTCATTTTGCAGATGAGGAAACTGAGGCAGAGAGCAGGTAAGTTACTACTAAGTTCTGGAGATTACATTTGAACTTCTGGCTCCAAGTCCAGCACTCGATCCATTGTGTCTGTTAACTGGGGAAAAAACCAGAACTGTTAAATAGTCAGAAAAACCACTCTTTAATCAAGGAAAGGGGTTCAGTGCTCTCCTCAAAGGCCTCCACACAGAGCTGCACACTACACCCCAAACCATGAGACTCTGGTTGCTCTGGTCATTGACCCCTGGGAGAGCCAACCCCGCTAGATTAGCATTTGCTTGGCCCCACCTAACTGGGATTGTCCTTTACCTTATGTTCTTATTCAGTCAGAAACTGCTAGTCTGAGATTCCCTTCAGGATAGATTCTCAGGGGAACAAGGACAAGCTTTGGGGTCTCCAACTTACAAGCTAGTCCTAAAACTTGGGGTTCATCAGATCTTACTAGGCTACAAGTTGGGGGTTTCTAGATTCCACATTGACATGTCCCATTAGCCACACTTTCTTTTTTCCTTTTTTTTAAACCCTTAACTTCTGTGTATTGGCTCCAAGGCAGAAGAGCGGTAAGGGTGGGCCATGGGGGTCAAGTGACTTGCCCAGGGTCACCCAGCTGGGAAGTGTCTGAGGCCAGATTTGAACCCAGGACCTCCTGTCTCTAGGTCTGGCTCTCAATCCACCAAGCCACCTAGATGCCCCTGTCCTAACTGCTTTTTTTTTAAACCCTTAACTTCTGTGTATTGGCTCCTAGGCGGAAGAGTAGTAAGGGTGGGCAATGGGGGTCAAGTGACTTGTCCAGGGTCACACAGCTGGGAAGTGTCTGAGGCCAGACTTGAACCCAGGACCTCCTGTCTCTAGGCCTGGCTCTCAATCCACTGAGCTACCCAGCTGCTCCCACTTTCTTTTTTTAAAAAATAAATTTATTTATTTTAAAATATTTTTCCATGGTTACATGATTCATGTTTTCTCCCTCCCCTCCTCCCTCCCCACTCCCAGAGCTGACAAGCAATTCCCCTGGGTTATACGTGTGTTATCACTTGATACCTATTTCCATATTATTCACTTTTGTAATAGAGCAATCTTTTAAAACCAAAACCCCAAACACCCATATAAACAAGTGATAAATCAAATGTTTTCTTCTGCATTTCTACTCCCACAGTTCTTTCTCTGGGTGTGGATAGCATCTTTCTCATAAATCCCTCAGAATTGTCCTGGATCACTGCATTGCTGCTAGTAGCAAAATCAATGACATTTGATCACTCCACAATGTTTCACTTTCTGTGTACGATGTTTTCCTGGTTCTGCTC
This sequence comes from Gracilinanus agilis, assembly GCF_016433145.1. Taxonomy (NCBI): domain Eukaryota; kingdom Metazoa; phylum Chordata; class Mammalia; order Didelphimorphia; family Didelphidae; genus Gracilinanus; species Gracilinanus agilis. The sequence goes on along the minus strand of NC_058136.1, from coordinate 59,043,882 downwards.
ATTTCGCTCTGCTTCAGTTCATGGAGGTTCTCCCAGTTCATATAGAAATCCTCCAGATCATCATTCCTTACAGCACTGTAGAATTCCACCACCATCACATACCACAATTTGTTCAGCCATTCCCCAAACAAGGGACAGCCCTTCATTTTCCATTTTTTTGCCACCACAAAGAGTGAGGCTATAAATATTTTGTATAACCATTTTTTACGATCTCTTTGGGATACAAACTCAGTAGCAGTATTGCTGGATCAAAGGCTAGGCAATCTTTAAAAGCCCTTTGGGCAAAATTCTAAATTGTCTTCAAGAATGGTTGGATCAATTCACGACTCTACCAGCAATGCATTAGTGTCCCAATTTTGCCACATCCCCTCCAACATTTATTACTTTCCTTTATTGTCATATTGGCCAGTCTGCTAAGTGGGAGGTGGTACCTCAGAGTTGTTTTGATTTGCATTTCTCTCATCAGGAGGGATTTAAAACACTTTCTCATGTGCTTATTGATAATTTTGATTTCTTCATCTGAAAACTGCCTTGACCATTTGTCAGTTGGGGAATCACTTGATTTTTTTTTACATTTGACTTAGTTCCTTATAAATTTGAGAAATTAGACCTTTGTCAGATTTTTGTTATAATTTTTTTCCCAGGATTCTTGGGGGGATTGGAGAATCTTCCCTTCTAATTTTGGTTGCATTGGTTTTGTTTCTACAAAAACTTTTAATATAATCAAAATTATTCATTTTACTTCTTGTAATGTTCTCTGTCTCTTGCTTGGTCATAAATTATTTCCTTTCCCATAGATCTGACAGGCATACTAGTCTATGTTCACCTAATTTACTTATAATTTCCCTTTATATTTTTAAGTCATTTATCCATTTTTAATTTAGCTTGGTATAGAGTATGAGATGTTGATCTAAACATAACTTTTTCCATACTGTTTTCCAATTTTCCCAGCAGTTTTGGTCAAATAGTGAGTGGGTTCTTGTCCCCAAAGCTGAAATCTTTGGGCTTATTGCACACTATCTTGCTGAGGTCATTTACCCCAAGTTTATTCCATTGATTCACCTTCTATCTCTTAGCAAGTACCACATTGTTTTGATGACCGCTGCTTTATAGTACAGTTCAAGATCTGGTACTGCTAAGCCCCCATCTTTCACATTTTTTATTAGTTCTCTTGATATTCTTGACTTTTTGTTCTTCCAGATGAACTTTGTTATAATTTTTTCTAATTCTATAAAAAAGTTTTCTTGGAGTTTGATAGGTACAGCAATGAATAAGTAAATTAATTTAGGTAAGATTGTCATTTTTATTATATTAGCTCATCCTACCCATGACCAATCAATGTTTTTCCAATTTTTTAGATCTAGTTTTATTTGTGTAAAAAGTGTTTTGTAGTTGTGTTCATACAATTCCTGAGTTTGGCTTGGCAGATAGATTCCCAAATACTTTATATTGTATGATTTTAAATTGAATTTCTCTTTCTGACTTTTGTTGGAGACAAGTAGAAATGCTAATGATTTATGTGGGCTTATTTTGTACCCTGAAACTTTGCTAAAGTTATTATTTCCACTAGCTTTTTAGTTGATTCTCTCAAGTTCTCTAAGTATACCATAGTATTGGCAAAGTGATAGTTTAGTCTCCTCACCGCCTACTATGATCCCTTCAATTTCTTTTTCTTCTCTAATTGCTGCTACTGCCAGCAGTTCTAGGACAATATTAAATAGTAGTGGTGATAATGGGCATTCTTGCTTCACTCCTGATCCCCATTACAGATGATGCTTCCTGAAGGTTTTAAATAAATGCTCATTATTTTGAGGAAAGGCCCTTCTATTCCTATACTTTCTAGTGTTTTCAATAGGAATGGGTGTTGTATTTTGTCAAAGGCTTTTTCTACATCTATTGAAATAGTCATGTGGTTTCTATTAGTTTGGTTGTTGATATGGTCAATTATGTGAATGGTTTTCCTAACATTGAACCGGCCTTGCATTCCTGATATACTTGCTGTAGTCTTTTTGCTGGTATTTTATTTAAGATTTTTGCATCTATGTTCATTAAGGAGATTGGTCTGTAGTTTTTTTCTCTGTTTTTGGTCTTCCTGGCTTGGGAATCAGCACCATATTTTTGTCATGAAAAGAATTTGGTAGAACTCCTTCTTTGCTTATTTCGTCAAATAGTTTGTAGAGTATTAGAATTAGTTGTTCTTTATTAAAAAATGTTTTTAAACCCTCACCTTCCATCTTAGAATCAATACTGTGTATTGGTTTCAAGGCAGAAGAGTGGTAAAGGCTAGACAATGGAAGTTAAGTGATTTGCGCAGGGACACACAGCCAGGAAATGTCTGAGGCCAGATATGAACCTTGGACCTCCCATGTCTAGGACTGGCTCTCAATTCACTGAGCCACCCAGCTGCCCCCTTAGTTGTTCTTTAAATGTTCGATAGAATCCACGTGTGAATCCATCTGGCCCTAGGGATTTTTTCTTAAGGACTTCCTTAATGGCTTGTTCAGTTTCTTTTTCTGAGATGGGATTATTTTAACTATTCTATTTCCTCTTTTGTTAATCTAAGCAATTTATGTTTTTGTAAATATTCATCCATTCACCTAGATTGTCATATTTATTGCCATAAAACTGGACAAAATAGCTCTTAATCATTGCCTTAATTTCTTCTTCATTAGAGGTGAGTTTTCCCTTTTCATTCATGATACTGCTAATTTGATTCTCTTCTTTCTTCTTTTTAATTAGAATAATCAATACTTTATCCATATTATTTTTTAAATACCAGCTCCTAGTCTTATTTATTAGTTCAATAGTTCTTTTACTTTGAATTTTATTAATTTCTCCTTTGATTTTCAGGATGTCTAAATTGGTCTTTATCTGAAGGTTTTAAATTTGTTCCTTTTCTAGTTTTTTTAGTTGTATGCCCAATTCATTGATCTCCTCTTTCTCTTTTTTTGTTGATAAAGGCACTTGGGGATATAAATTCTATCCCCCACCCCACCCAAGTACTGCTTTGGCTATATTCCTTAAATTCTGATATGTTGTCTCCTAGTTGTCATTCTCTTCAATGAAATCTGTAATTGTTTCTATGATTTGTTCTTTAACCTACCAGTTTTGGAGAATTAAATTATTTAATTTCCAATTCATTTTTAATTTTCCTCTCCAGAAACCCTTAGTAATTATAATTTTATTGCATTATGATCTGAAAAAGTTGCATTTATTATTTCTCCTTTTTCCATTTGTTTGTGATATTTTTATGCCCTAGTACATGGTCAATCTTTGTATATGTACCATGTGCTGCTAAAAAGAAGGTATGTTCTTCTTTATCCCTGTTCACTTTTCTCCAGAGAATCTATTCACTCTAATTTTTCTAAAATTTCATTCCCTTCTCTTAACTCTTTCTTATTTATTATTTTTTGGTTTGATTTATCTAGATCTTATAGGGGAAGGTTGAGGTCCCCCACTAGTATAATTTGACTATTTCCCTCTTAAACTCCAATAGTTTCTCCTTTAAAAATCTGAATGCTACACCATTTGGTGCATATAAGTATTTCTGGTCACCACTCTCATCCTCCCCCTTGTAATAGTATTCTGTCCCCCACCATACACTCACCTCTTTATGTGCTATAATTTACCCCATTTTACCTCTTCCTTTGCATTTCTCTTAGTACAATCCTCTTTTTTCCCCTAATTTTTTTTACCTATCATCCCAAACAGTTTAATACCACACCCTCTGCCTTTGTATATTTCTTCTATCTAATATGATAATGATAACAATTTTCAAGAGTTACTGATAGCATTTTTACATTTAGGAATATAATCGATTTGACCTCATTGAAGCTCTTAACTTTTTTTTTATTAGACATTTATTAATATTCGTTTTTAACCTGTTTACATACTTTATGCCCCTACTTTCCCCTTCGCCCCCCGCTCTCCCCCCACCCATGGCCAACGCACATTTCCACTGGTTGTAATATCTGTCCTTGTTCAGGGTCTATTTCCCATTCATGTCCACCTCAGCCCATGCATTCAAGCAATTGTTTATCTTATATGTTTCCTCTCCTGCAGTCCTTCCTCTGAATGTGGGTAGCATCTTTACCATAAATCCCTCAGAGCTGTCTTGTGTCATTGCAGTGCTGCTGGTACCGGAGCCCATTACATTCAATTTTACCATAGTATATCAGTCTCGGGGCAGCTGAGTGGCTCAGTGGATTGAGAGCCAGGCCTAGAGACTGGAGGTCCTAGGTTCAAGTCCGGCCTCAGACACCTCCAGCTGTGTGACCTTGGGCAAGTCACTTGACCCCTACTGCCCACCCTTATCACTCCTGGGCCAAGGATGGTCCCTAGCCTGGATGAAAAAAAGGAGGATGGTTGGGCGTGGGGCTAGCAACCCACTGAGCCACCCAGCTACCCCCTTTTTTTTTTTTTTTTAATCCTGGGACTCCATTCTAGGAGCATAGGGCCACAACCCTTACCACTCCTGGGCTAAGGACTGTCCCTAGCCAGATGAAAAAGGAGGAGGGTTGGGCGTGGGGCTAGCAACCCCACCCTGTAAAAACTACATCTGCTAAAGAAACTGCAACCTAAAGTAGGGGCAGCTGGGCTAGCTCAGTGGATTGAGAGCCAGGCCTAGAGACGAAAGGTCCTAGGTTCAAATCCGGGCCCAGACACTTCCCAGCTGGGTGACCCCTGAGCGACCCATTGCCTACTGGTTGTGGCCCTATGCTCCTAGAATGGCGTCCCAGGATAAAAAAAAATATCAGTCTCTGTGTACAATGTTCTTCTGGCTCTGCTCCTTTCGCTCTGCATCACCTCCTGGAGGTCTCTCCAATTTGCATGGAATTCCTCCAGTTTATTATTCCTTTTGGCACAATAGTATTCC
>NC_058136.1:59025245-59038506 GCF_016433145.1 Gracilinanus agilis | reverse complement strand
ATACACACACATATACATATATACCTATCATCTATTCAGAAGGTACTATAAAATTTAAATTCTTAAGTCATATTCTTCAAAAGTTGTATACAATTGTAACCAGTTTTGATGGAGTCCATCCATCATCATATGGGACAATTAACAAAGGCAAAGTAAAAGAAAAGATTTGTATAAACAACATGTGACCTTGATAGTTGAGATGACAAATCCAGGATACATAAGACTTATGGGCTTTTACAACTTAAAAAAAATTTTTGTGTAAGATGTTCAAGGGCTTTCACAATGACATGTTATTCAGTAAAATCATGGGGAAACGGTACAGATTCAGTAAAATCATGTAACAGAACAGATATTAATTAGCTTAATACAGATGAATGTAAAAAAATTTAAACCTTAAAGAAATTAGCAAATATAAGCAAATGACAAGTTACAAGCAATATAGTCAAAAACCTTTTTACCAATCAGAATAGACTTGCTTACTTTTAAGGAGGTCCAATAAAATCATGAACAGAATTTATGTAATAGCCAAAAACATAGTATCTTAAAATGATTCAGTGTAACAGAAAGATAAAAATCAGATTAACATATGAACTTAAAACAACAAAATTAATTGGTAAAACAAATAATCAGCAAAATACAGTTAAGATACAGAGAGTGGAGTCTGAGGAGGCTTACAAAGTTTACCCCCAGACATTTAAATTTTTTTTCTATCCATTGAAGTTCCTTTTATCTGAGCCCTGGGATCTCCCATATCAAGGGAGAATTTTACAGTGGGCATAGAGTGTATGACCCTCATAAGGGGTATGATTCAGAGGCTGGGCAAGCCCAAATGGCCAGAGTGTGTAGGGGGATGAATCTCTCCCCTGAGTCTCAGGCAGGTTAATCCCAAGGAATGGTCCCCCTCCCCCACAGACAGAGCATGGAGGCCTAACTGGGACAGGAAAAGCCACAGGCTCAAAAACCCACGTGGGGGGGGAGGGTTAAGAGTTAGAAGCTCTCCTCAGGTAAAAGCCCTTTTAGAAGGCTAATTATTGTCTAAGAGGAAACACCCAGGCTTCCAAGGCAGGCATGGAGGAAACTCTCAGCTGTGCACAATATAAAAAAGGGTTGTTATACTTCTCAAGCCTCAGGAGATTGGCTTCAAGCAGTAGTGGCAACAGGAAGGACCAGGATCTCCAGGCACCATATGGGATAGGGAACAGCAGCAAAGGAGCTCTAGTTCCAGTGAGGAGTTGAGTGGGCAGCTGGTGGGTGAAGGATCAGGATCAGGAAGATCAGGAATAGAACTGGCAGAAATAGGCAGCTGGGGCTATCAGCAGCAGCATAGCTTTTACTAAATTTGCTTAGGCTGTCTTAAAACATTGAGAGTTCTTTTACAAAACTTCTGGTCACCATCATGTAAGAAATGAAATTAATATAAAAAAGTTAATAACTTTATGACTATCATGGGTTTTATAGATTTATTAATAGCCATTAGAAAATGAAGCCAAGTGCCATTCTGGCTTAGTCAGTTTAAAAGAGCTGTTAACTGCCACCACCATGCTACTGGATTGGAAGCAAAAGAGAAAGAGCAAGTCCAGCCACTCAATTTTATCCTTCTGTCTATGTCATCACATAGCGACAGGGAGCCAGTGGGCTCATGGGAAATGTAGTTACAGGACCCCCAAATTTCCAATAACACAGAACATGATAGATCTCTTCCTCAAAGCGCCACACTGAACCTCATGGTGTCCTAAGAAGGGAGGGTCAAGGAAGTGACCTAGAACTCTGGGGTCCTAAATATTTCTCTACTGTACTTAGCAGAAATATTGAGATAGGTCTGAACTCATATTAATTGGGAAAAACAAGAAAAGGAATAGAGCAAAGAATCAGGACCTTTGTTCTTAGGTGAGACTCAAAAGTCTTGAGAGATGCTATTTTTTCTGAAATGAGGGAAACTGAGACCTTAACAGGTTAGTGCTGGAAATGAAATGATGCCAGGAAATGAATCAAGTAACTTGGAAATTACTGTTTCCATACACTTCCTTTGTGAAATTTAAAGACCACTGCTCACAGTAAATATATCTCCATAACAATCCTCTTTGAAAGCCACCTGTCCATTCTTTGTCAGTAGAAGAATGTTGTCCCATCATTCTGCTGAAAAAGAGACCAAGAGAGATCTCCTGAGTAGCAGGGACTACTAAGGAGGAAATGTTCTCTGGAAGTCATAGATGACAAGTATGTCTTTGGGATAAGTGGTCATGAGGTCCATGAAAATACTCAGTGTCAGACTGAGAACTCTTGTACTCACACACTCATCAGGGGAACTGGGACTGGGAGTGTTTCAAGTAATCAACACCCATCTATTTTCCGGGCTTGCTTTAAGGACCTCAGAGAACACATTTTCCTTCTGCTCTCCTCTAAAGTTAGAGAAACCGAGGCTCTTCAATTTCCCTGGGTTTAATTGTGAAAAGAGCAGATTGTTTCTCATTTTAAATATCCTTGTCACAGTCTTAATCCTGCCTTTCTCTAGAACTTATTGAGTACCGGAATCTTATTCTTGTTCTCTGTCAGGCCTCAAACCTAGTAAAAAAAGTGACAAAAAGAGATCTAGGAGGAGTTTAGCAAGGACTTTTTCATTTTTTGAGGCTTCATTGCTCAAGCAGAAGCCTATGGCACACAGTAGATCTCAAACTTACAGTGCCTCCAAAACCCATCTTCTTCCAAGAGTGTTTACTTTCTCCATTCTTGTTATTCCCTGTTTTAATCTTAAGGGTCTTGTATGTCAATGTTAGGATTTTCCAATAATTAATTCAGGGAGAGCAGAAAATTTTGCAGCAGATCTCTTTGTTACTGATAATAGTTTTGTGAAGAATGAAAAGAAATTTGGATGAAGTTGACCATTATATTCATTGCTCTGATCAAATGTGAATGAAATGCTTAATAGTTAGAATGAATTGAAATCGGGTACTCCTATTTTTGATCTTAATTTTCTTGCTGGAGCTTGAAGTAAAAATGGAGTGTGAAAGAAAAGTATAAACATGATTTTAAAAATTGTCCAATTTACAGAATGACTTACACAAACACTCCTTACTTTCTGACTCCCCCCAGTTCTGGTAATGAACCAGACTGATTGGCCATTGATAACCTTACAAAGTGAAAAAGCCAATAAGAACAGGAAAGAATCCGGAAGTAGAGAAATTTTGCTTTTTCAAGACTTTGTTTGCTAAGCAGAAGATTATGACACGCATTAACTCTCCCATTTACTTAACCCTCCAAAACCAAGGCTCTCCCATGAACCGATTGCCAATTTAGTGACATAGCCCTTTGGGGACCTTACTAGAAAGTTCTTCACATTCAGTGATTTGGAGAAATGAGGCTGGGAATAGAGCAACCAACCATGACCCATAGTCTATGCTCTGATCCAAAGTCTACAGGTTAGGGATCAGAATTGAAGTGATCTGAGGGAAACTATTGTTTAGAAAGAATTCATTAGCCAGATTTAAAGAGGGTGGCTGGAAGAAAATGCCTTCCTTACCACTCTCCTGGAATACCACCTGACCATTGGTTGTGAGTTAGACTGTCTTATCCATTGACCCCACTGTTGCCCCCCTATCCTACTGAAATGGAAACTGAAAGAGGTCTCTTGAGTGTGAGCAGGGATCACTGAGGAAGAACATCTCTGCCTTAGGGGACCTTTGTGTGTTTTTTCCCTTTCACTGAAGGGGAGGGAGCGAGGGAGGTCCTAACTCATTTGAGTTAGGAGAAATGAGGCCAGAAAAAGGGCCAAGACCCAGCGTNAAAGGCTTCATTTCTGAAAATTGGAACCTCTGGCTCAAAGGAAATGTCTCCCTGGCCATCCTCTTGGAGGATGTCTGAGCTTTTGCTGTCAGGTGGAGAAGGTTGTCCTTTGGTATCCCTTCACTGACTCAAAAGGAGATTAGAGATCTCCTGATTGTGAGCATATACTGCTAAGGCACAAATTTTCCTTAGAGCCCTTTTTGGATCTGTCTTCAAGTGATTTTTCATTCCTATGGGCTTTAACAAAGAGGAATATCTTCTAGAAAGGTTAATACCATCGTCTACTGTAGACATTTACTGTGCTGGGAAACTGAGGCTTAGCATACATTACCAGTTACTTGTTTTCAGTTTCGTTTTTATCAGATTGAAAGGCCTTTTAATCATATTTTCATGAAATAACTTCTTAAAAACACATTCCTGGAGTAAATTATGTGTCTTAGGGAATAGTGAACCTGGTTTGGAGTTGAGAGCACCTGGCTTTAAATATTTCCTCTTTTACTGCCTACCTGTGTCTGCCTGGGTTTGTCATTTAACCCACATTGTCCTGCCCTTATTAGTTCTATCTAGTAGTTACCAGTGATACAGAAAGTTAGAGTTTCAAAAAAAAGAACAACTGAGGACCAGAGTGATCCATGGTTTGAGAGGAAATGACTGACCCCAGGGAACGGATCAGATAATTCTGAACCTGACTTCCAAAGGCCTCATTCCCTAAGGGATAAATCAGTGACAGGGAGGAGAGCAATCAGGAAATAGAAATGATAGGTTGGAGATACAGGCCTCCAGTTTGTGAGGAATCTCTGTTTTAAGGTATGATGATAAATGTTTAACAACCAAGTCCTTTTAGGAAAAAATATATATTTCGGGCACATTTTAAAGTTTACTCTGAATCGTTAACATTTTTTCCATCATTTTCTTTAGTCTAGACAGTCAACAAAACAATAAATCAAGCTCTCATTTGTAGCATTTCCAATGTGCAAATGCTCACACTGAAAATGGAATAATCTTGGATCCTGCAAAAGCTGCATCGAAACTGAGCCAAACTAAATTCTCGTGTTTGGGCAGGGCGCACCAAGAAGGAAATGATCATAGGCAGAGTAGTTGTAGTTTGAGAAACTTTTGCTTCCAGGTGCCTCTTTGGTAGAAGCGGTCTTGGATCCTCACTGTAATACCAGGTGTCTGGGCTAGGACAAATTTCCCTATTCACACAGGTGAGGTGATGCTAGGAATGGGGCAAATACCCAGCACCCTTTGCTCTTAGAGTTAGAAAAAGTCCTTTAGTGGATGTAAGTTTCCCCTGGTGTCTTATCCAAGGAGGAATTACTTAGGTTTTGGAAAAAAATAATAATACTTGGGCAAGGATTCAGTCATTTTAAATGATTGTTTCCAAGCTTCCTTTCATGAAGGATGGAATTGTGGTTTAAGGAGATCAGTGATTGTACATCCAGCCTCCCCAAGGAAAGTTAGTTTCAGAATAGAGCAAACACTCAGGCCCCTTTGGCAATAGGGGAGCACTTAGAGCTTTTAGAGAATGTCATTTCTGACTCTCACCTCCAAAAGGATTAAAAGTGAAATCCCCTGAATGTTTGGGGTTCAGGGAAGATAGCATCCTACGCAGTGGATCAAGTCATTTTGAAATTTCTGCACTTTAAAAACTTTGTTTCTCAAAGGGCAAAGTTATGGTTCAGAGTAATTTGGTCCCTTCCCAGACCTATCTTTGTTAGTTTGGAGTTCTGGTCCTTTAGTAACCATGACATCTCTCTTATCACTTGTTTCCCTTTTTGTTATCTTTGTCTTATGTGTTAGTATCAATTCTAAGACAGAAAAGCAGTTGAGGTTAAGTGACTTGGCCAGGTCACTTACCTAGGAAGTGTTTCAGGCCGCCTATGAATGAACCCTGGTCCTCTCTTTCCACTGCACTACCTGGCCACCCTTCTCTCATTACTTTATACAGAATCACCCTGAGGTCCTGAGATTCAGCAGTGACCCTTTGGGGAATGACCGGAGCTAGAAATTGTAGAATCCAAATGGCTCCTTGCTGGGAGTGTTTCTTAGACTGGAACTGAGAGGAGTTTTGCCTGTCAGTACCTTTGAAGACCCCAGTGTGCTGTTTGTCATTTAAAAAGACAAATAGAGAATATACATTTTAAATCGTCAGCATTTTGATTCTATGAAATCAAAAGGGTTTTGCACAAAAAAACTTAATGTAAATATGTTTAGAAGGGAAGTGGCTAACTGGGGGAAAAAATCTGTCATTTATTTCTCGTAAGCATCTCTCCTCCTGGATAGGCAGACAAACAGCAGAAGTATCTCAGACCAAATCCCAAATCCTTTCTTTACAACAAGCGCTCCAAAGAGAGGAGCAACCAGTTCTGATGTGAAGCACTGCAAACTACTAAGAACCACATGAAAAATGTTCCAAATCACTAACAGGAAGAGAATGGAAATTCAAATCATCCTGAGGTTCCCCCTCCTACCCTGCACATCTGCCAACATAACAAAAGATGGCAATAGTCAATTCGGCACTGAAAGGAGTATGGAAAACTAGAAATAGTAGTGTGCTACTGGTATAGGTGTGAATTGGCACTGTAAGATTAAAATTAATATCCAGCAAGTGCAACTATTATATTTTATAAGATTCATTAATAATCACTTGAAGTAGAGGAAACAAAGGTAAAAGTAAAGCCCGAGTAAAGAGCAGTTTTTCCCAACCCCAGTAGTGGGACAAGAGAGAAGGAGAGGGAGTGGGGTTACAGAAACTTTATCTCCAAAACAGAAGGACCGTAATGTGAGGACAAAAGTGGGATTCTGGGAAATGTAGTCCTGGAGCACAAAATTCTAATTACACAATGTAATCATTCTGAAAACGCATTTGAACGGGCACTATGAATCTGTTAAAAACTTCCATGCCCTTTGATTTGGACCGTCTACTTTGGGGCATATCCCCCAAGAAAGGCCTCCTCCCATCAAACTATTTATAGTGGTACAGTTTGTGGTAGTGGAAAACCGGAAGCTGCCATGATGCTTGTCAATTGGGGATCCACTAAGCAATTTGTATTACTTAAATCTGCTATAAGCAATGAAGGAGAAGCATGGAATCACTTTGTTGAACTGATTCCAAATGAAGTCAGCAGAATCGGGCTAACAGTATACGGAACAATTATGCCAATGTAAGTGGAAACAACCACCACAAAACAAGAAAAATGGAATATCAAGGGAGTATAATGATTAAGCTTGGCCAAAAGGAAAGCTAGGAGAAAAGAGCTTTGTACACCTCTTTGCAAGAGTGGGCATGGGGGCAGGCGGAGGGAGGGAATCCATGGATCTGCAACACTGCATATATGCCATTTTTTAATACGGCCATTAGTTAGGTGGATTTTTCCTTTCTTTTTTCTTCAAAATAAAAATGGCTCTCCGGGAGCAGGTATTTGGATGGCTATAGGAGGAAATGAAGATGATGGAAAACCAAAAAGTATTAGCCAACACCTTTTTAAAAAAAAAAAGACCTTAAGGGTGCTCTACCTTGGCCATTGCAACGTTTGGGATTTAAAAAAATTTCCTCTTTCAGGAAATGAGGATCTGGAGCCTCAGGTAGATGAAGGTCCTTTGGGCTCAGAAGAAAACAAGCCTCCAGTTGGGGGTTACCAGTACATCCTTTCTAACCCTGTGTTTTAAAGGGAGATTAAATGGGAACTAGAGAGAGGCTGTCTTGGGAGGTAAGATTCCAGTGTAATCATCGGGCACCCTTGGGATCCAGACTCGTTATTGTTTGAAGGCAGAAATCTAGATCCAGGGAGGAACGAGTACTAGTTTATGGGTGTCCAGTTGGAATTCCCCCATTTCAACACTACTCTGGCCAACCCTTTCATTAAAAAGGAAGGAAACTGGGACAGCTAGGCTGCGCGGTGACTAGAGAGCCGGGCCTGGGTTCAAATGTGACCTCAGACCCTTTCTAGCTGGGTGACCTTGGCCAAATTCCTTTACTCCCATTGCCCAGCCCTTAGTGCTCTTCTGCCTTGTAACGGATCGTGTTTAAGAGAGACGGGAAGTGTTTAAAAAATAAAAGATAAGAAACAGCATTCAGGCAGCAACCTAGGGATAACGAGGCCCAAACAGCTCCTTGTTTAAAGAAGAAGAAACAAGTTAAGGCTCCGAGATGAACGAACCCTCAGGATCCCTGACTGTCAGCACTGGAATTTGGGTCTTTAGGGACCCCGATAACAAAATCACTTGAATTCTTTCTCAGACTCAACTGGATTGATTTTGTTTTCACCATTCCTGTCATTTCTGAATGTATCTCTTCTCTCTTCCCTACCCAGAGGTTCTCCCACACAAGCACGGATAAGCAAGCACACAAAAAAACAGTTTAGAAAATGTCCCCAGTGTACTCCGAGTCTAATCATAACAGTTTGCATTTCTATCACATTTAACCTTTGATTTGTTAACCGGCTCCCCTGCCTTCTTTGCTTTCTTTGCAACATCTCAGTGAGGGAGATTCCCAGGGTCACCCAGCCTGACCTGCCTGCAGCCTGGTGTGAAATGCAAGGCTCTACCCCCTCGGCCCCACACTTTGCTACGGTTTTTTCCCTTTTTCAAGGTCAGGTTTGGGATCATCGTGACCCTGTGCCTGGCTTTGCTAACCTTTGAAAGGAGGGGCTCGGACTTCCACCCCGGAATTGTTCACTCTGACTCGAATTACAATCTCGGTCGTTTTTTTTTTTCTTTTACTTTTTACTCACGTTCTAATCCTTTACTGTAACATGAGGGAAACCGAGTCTCAGAGTGTACATGGGAGCATTAGAACCAGAAGAGAGTAGATTCAGTGTCGGAGTTCTTAAAAACCAAACAGGCCAAATACCTTTCTTATCCAATAGATAAGGCCTAGGGAAGTCAGGGACCACTGGAGTCCAACCCTTTGGCAGTTGAAGACAGTTAGAGGCTTTGAGGAGGCGAGGTTTCAAGCCAGGAGTTTGGGATTTTAAGAGATCAGTAGATTCTCCTCCCTTCCCCTCCCCTCCCCTCTCCTTCCCTCCCAAGGCTTCTCTTGCAACAAAATAGAACACAGTGATCCTACCCTGCCTGCTAGCTTCTGCACAAGCCAGTTGTTATTTTTTAAAGTTAGTTGGGAAACTCGGGCCCCCTTTGGGAGGGGCTTTTAAACAAAAGTGTTCTTTGGGGGAGGGGAATGCCTTTTGCTTTTGCTTCAGTCATTTCTGCAGCAGCCACCCCCCTCCCCAACCCTGTAAAGCCTTCCCTGGAAACGAAGGAAAGGAGTTCAGCAAAGACGGCCAAGTGAGCTTCCTCACCTACCACCTCAGGCACATTCTGCACCTATACTTCCCCCCCCCCCCCATGTCTCCCAAGAAAGCAACCCAGTGATTTTAGAAGCAGCAAAATTCCAGGACAGACTAGAGCAACTATTAAGCGTAAGGCCCAGAATCAGGCCTTTTTGAGACTCTCAAATCCAATCCCATCTTTTTCAAGAAAGGCAGCTGCAGGCCAGAGATTGGGGCAGCCCTCCGATTACGGAATAAGGACCCTAACCCATCCGGATTTCCAGAGTCCGGGAGCTCCAATCCCCTGGTGTTTAAAGAGGGAGACTGAGGCTGAGAGAACAGACATTAAGAAAGAAATCCTCTTGGGGAAAAGATTAGTCACTTGAGTCTCATGGCTAAAAAAACATCCCTCACCCAAAATGGGCCTGGAATCAAGTGCCAGAATGGGCAGGGGCTCCCACTAAAGGAGCCATCCTGGACGGGTGGGAGGTGGGGGGGGTCAGCGGATGGGGGAAGGGGCAGCATACAACCTGGTCTCTGGCAGGAGGAGAAAGGACGACGATCAGATGAGCACGCTTTCTGCTGGAGGCTGCCCTCAGACCCGAGCCCGAGGCTCTCCTCCACCAGGCTTTTTATAGAGAGAGGGGTGGGCTCTCGGCATGTATTATTGGCTTCTTTTCTATGACTTCATAGTTGAGAACACGTTGCCATTGGCTGGAGCCCACCTGGATTGTTAAGACTGAGTCAGAGAAGGGTCTAGTATGTAGGCCCAGAAGAATACAGTATCCAGAGCCCTGCACCTGCAGGACTCCAAGCACTGCCTCAGATATTTTCTAAGCATGTGACCCTGGGCCAGTCTCTTTGCCTCTGCCTATTTGAGTTCTCTTAACCATAAAAGGAGAGCCATAGTAATAGCCCCCCCCCCCCACACACACCTCCCAGGTCTGTTAGTGCACTGATCCTGGACGGGAAAATGCTTTGGGGATTCTCGGACATCATCGAAATGAAAAGTGGCTTTCTTTTAGAAAAAGGGTGTAGGTTGAGCTCAGAGAGCTCCCGGCCGCCCTCCCCCCAGTAAAGAAGGCTTTTAACCCCCCGGGGTGTCAGGGATACAATTAAAGTACATTGACTCCACTTTTTTGCCTTTTTTTATGGTGGGGGAGCTGAAGCCCAGAAACCAGAGGCTCTTAGTACCACAGGCTTGAGGCTCCCAGCATGCAGTCAGGCTTCTGTGCTGTCATGGGCTTTGGGGGTAGCAGAGGATTGGAAAATGGTCCCACCAGAAGCCTTTGGCCCTCTCCACAAGCTTCACCTCTCTCACAAGCCTTGTCTCTCTTTTTTTACAGTCTAACCAGTTTTTGAAGTTGTATTTTTTTTAAGTTTTCATGAACTCAACTATTGTTGTTCTAAATCAGTAAACATGAGCATTTTTCACACACAAAAACAGGTAAAAGGATGGTATTTGACACAAAAGGGTAGCTAGGTTTGAGCCCGGAATCAGGAAGGCCCGAGTTCAAATGTGGCCTCGGACATTTACCAGCTGTGTGACCCTGGGCAAGTCCCTTCACCCTCTTTGCCTCCGTTTCCTCCTCTGTAAGATAGGCCGGAGAAGAAAATGGCAAACTACTTCTGGTATTTTTGCCAGGAAAACCCCAAATGGGGTCATGAAAAGTTAGACATGACTGAAACAACTGAATAACAACCACACAGAAAACAAAAAAATCTATTATGTCTAGCTTGAGTTTTTCAAAGTCTGTATCAAATTTAATCCAGTAATTCCAACACTTCTGGCTTTGTCACTGCCCAAACCTCGCCTCCCCTGAACACATACCAAAAAACCCAAACAAAAATTTCCGTTTGCAACAAGCAAGTAAAAGCCATTACAACTCCCCCCTCCCCCAGTGCTCAGGTCTGAAGATGCCTGTGTCCCTTCCCAGTCAAGACCATCATCCTCTGCCTGCCTCCTGGCATCCCTGCTGCCCTCTCGAGACCCAACTGGTCTCAGAATTGCTTCAGAACTCGGAAGTTGTCTGAAATGATTTTCGTTGACCAAAATCTCATCATGGAATCCCTTGTTCTGCATCTATCGGGGAATGACCTGCTTTTGTCATCACGTGATCCATAAAGACGGCTTTATGGTTTTCATAAGATGGAAACGGTCCTTCATTCCTAGTGTAAATCCCACCTGGCCCCAGTATGGAAACTTTTCACTATGTCGCTTTCCCTCTTAGCCAACATTTTATTCCCTATTTTTACAGTAACGCCCGTCAGAACTATTGGTCCCTCGTTTCCTTGCTTTGCTTGCTCTTGCTTTGATAGCAGCAGCAGCAGCAGCGGCCGCCTATCTGGCTCAGAGAAGGAATGTGGTAGGACTTCTGCTTCCCCTGCTTCTGCAAACAATTTATGAAATATCGCAATTAATTGTTCTTTTGAAAGTTTGGTAGAGTTCACTTGGTTTTCATTTCCCCCTTTGGGAGTTCCTTTGGGATTTACTTTATTTGCTTTTCTGAGATAAAATTACTCAAAATTATCTCTTTTTTTTGCTATTATGAATATTTTGTATTTTTGTGAATATTCGTCCATTTCATTCATCTTTATCTATGACGACATAGAATTGGGTACAGAGTTTCCAGTTATTTTCTTTATTTTCGCTACATTGGTTGTGAAATCTATTTATATTTGAAATTTGACTGCCTTTTCTCGAAGGGAACCAGCTTAACGAATGACTCCTCTGTTTTATCCGCTTTCAAGAAGAGCTTCTCGTTGGATTTGCCAATCCTTCCCCCCCCCCCCCCCCCCCCCCCCCCCCCNCAGCTTAACGAATGACTCCTCTGTTTTATCCGCTTTCAAGAAGAGCTTCTCGTTGGATTTGCCAATCCTTCCCCCCCCCCCCCCCCGTTACATCCCTTCTTTGATTTTTCAGCATTTCTGTTCTGTATAGAGTTTGGATTTTTCCATTTGTTGCTTTTTAAGGTTTTGTTTTGTTTTTTGTTTTGTTTTTTAGTTATATGTCCAATTCATTGATGTGTTCTTTCTCTCTTTTGTGGATGAAAGTGACTAAGAGATCTACATTTTCCCCTGTGGATCCCTTTGGCTCCATCTTCCAAGGTTTAGTATATTCCCCATTTGTTATTTTATTTGATGACATTTTCAGTTGTTTCTATGATGTGTTCTTTGACTTGCCAATTACTTAGGATTAAGTTCTTTCAGGCTCCAACTTTTGGAGACTTTTAATAGTCTGAATTTTTAATCATTTCTGTGATGGCTTTATATTGAGTATAACTTGGGGTGCGCTGTGGTCAGCAAAGGGCATGCTTCATGTTTCTGCTTTTCCATATTTGGGTATGAAGTTTTTAGCAAGGGGGCTCTCGGTCTTACCTGTGGTAATGAGCTGTTGCCTGGAAAGCATTCCCCAAATGAACAAGCAGCTTGCACAGGGTCCTTCGTTTCCAAACCAGGCTCAGTTTGTATGCTGAAATGGCTGTTTCCAGGGAATTTTCATAAAAGTACATGCAGAGTTGAGACATTCCTTTCCGCTTCTATTCAACAATCACCAAGATTTGGATTCAGTGCCTCAACTGCTTTTCGGGGTTAAATTTGTCTGGTTTGGAGACTCCCACCCAGGTGGGTTTTGCTTTCTATTTTCCCCTGTGATTTGCTTCGTTTTTCTTTCAGAGATGCTATGTCATTCGCTGCACATGTAGAAAATGGCTGTTTTTCTCATTATCTGTGGTACCTTGAAACCTAATTTAGTTTTTCATGCTTATCCACTTTACTCACATCTATTTTGATGATTGCCTTGTCTGCAATCACGATTGCTCAGACCTTTTTCGAATTCACCCGAGGCACAGAAGACTGTCGTTCCAACCCCTTATTTCAATTCGGGTAAATCTTTATGCTTCAAATGTGTTCCTTGTGAACAAAAACTTGTTGGATTCTGCTACCCCGTTCTACTTTGTGGGTAAGTTCATCTCGTTCATGTTTACAGTTCTGCTTGTGAATCGAGTATTTTATCTATCAGATCTCAGACTTCTCTTCTCTTTCTCCTCATTCAGTTCTTTACAAAGAGAAAGGAAATGGACAAAAACAAGGAATCTGCCACTAGAAATACTATTCCCTAGTAGAGTTCCTGGCAGGCATATAGTAATACTTGCTTATCTTCCTTCCTTCCTTCCTTCCTTCCTTCCTTCCTTCCTTCCTTCCTTCCT
>NC_058136.1:58975206-59024960 GCF_016433145.1 Gracilinanus agilis | reverse complement strand
CTTCCTTCCTTCTTCCTTTCTCTCTCTCTTTCCCTCTTTCCCTTTTTCACTTTCTCTGAATTTCTCTTTTTCTTCTTTTTTTCCCATCCACTCTTCAAAATTTCGACTCTTGACTCAGGCTTTCTGCTTTCTCTTCTCCTTTTTTTTTCTTTTAAACCCTTATCTTGGGTTTTGGTATCAATTCAATTGAGGTTAAGTGACTTGCCCAGCGTCACACAGCTTAGGAAGCATCTGAAGCCAGATTTGATACCGGGTCCTCCTGACACTAGGTCTGGCGCTTTATCCACTGTTACCTTGTTGATGCAACAGAGTCAAAACTTAACTTCTCTCTTCTATTCCCCCCAAAACCCCTCACCTTCCATCTTAGAATCAATACTATGTATTGATTCCAAGGCAGAAGAGTGGTAAGGCCTAGGCAGTGGGAGTTAAGTGACTTGCCCAAGGTCACATAGCTAGGAAGTGTCTAAGGCCAGATTTGAACCCAGGACGGACCTCCTGATTTTAGGCTTGGCTCCCTATCTATTGAGCCACCCAGCTGCCCCTGCCTTCTCTCTTTTTTTAAACCTTTGCCTTCTGTCTTAGAATCAATACTGGGTATTGGTTCTAAGGCAGAAGAGCAGTAAGAGCTAGGCAATGGGGGTTAAGTGACTTGCCCAGGGTCACGCAGCTAGGAAGTATCTGAGGCTGGATTTGAAATGCCTTCTTTTTTAAGCCGTGAATTTTCCTTCTACTTTTCTTCTCCAGAGCTCTTATTTTCATTTGAGTGAGCATCTTCTCCCCAAGCTACTGCAGGCTGGGAGTTTGTTTATCTGAGCTCAAGCTTAGCTGCCTTGGTTTGACCCCTTTTCTGGCAACCGGAAGCTTTAGGCCTATTTTATTTACTGGTGTTCACACTGGTGTGTGGTGTCTCTCAGGTAATTCTAATACCACGAGCCACGGGCTTCATTTTGTGCCCTGGAATGGATGGAAGCTTAGTTTCCTTCTGTTTCTCTTTGCATTCGTTTATTTGGTTTTTACCTTACAAAGGTATACTGAAAAATCGCATTGGTGCAGAGGGAATTGGAAGTCAGAGAGGGCTCTGTAAATGGTAGATTTGTAGCCAAGAGAGGGAGAGTTCCGTAAACTGTTGCGGATGTGGCAACAATAGGTGACCTTGCAAATGGTACAGGCTTTGTAATCAATTGAGGGCTGTAGAGCAACTTGTGAATGGCAACAGACTGCCACATGTAGAAGGCAGTGTAAATGCTCTCACGGAATCGCAGAATTTCAGAGTCGGAAAAGGTCTTAGCCGGCCTTGTCCTGAAAAAGGATGCCCTTTCCCAGATCCCTGGATTGTGCTCTTCCACGCCCTCTAATAAGAGGAGCCCCACCAGTGTTTTCCACTAGGGTAGCCCCAGTTGTCGGGAAGCTTTTCTTTCCTTCCTATTTCCATGGGGCCTGGCATGCAGTAGCCACTTCCTCCCTCCCTGCTTGCTGATTTCACTCCCTCGGACTCTCTATTAAGGCCAGTGTTTCCTCTTTGCAGCTTCTGCTCCTGGCTCCTATTTCCATTCTCTCAGGGGAAGCAGAAGAAGCCCAATCATGCTCCCACTCGAGAACCCTGTCAACCTGGGCGTCCTGAATAAATCTTCGAAGATGGCCGCCAGGCTCCCTCTGAATTTTCTCTCCCTAGGCAAGATGTCCACACTCCCTCACCTCATCCCGGTCTGGCACCATCTGGAAGGCCCGGCTGGCTGCATGCCTCCGGCCCCTCTCAGCCTTAGCAAAGCCCTTCCCGTGTGGCACCTGGATAGGCCAGATGGGTCTGACCAGGGCAGAACACAGCTGGCACTGACCCTTCCTTTAAGCCTGGATCTGGGCCTCTCTTCACGGAGCCCAAGGCCACATTAGCTTTCTTAGCTTTTCTGTTGTACTGTTGACTCACCCGGCGTCCGAGTCGGGGCCCACAACTACCCTATCCCGGACCCTGATCTTTTCTCAAGCAAATGGCTCCTTAGCCGAGCATCCCAACCTGTACTTGGGAGGCTGATTCTCTGGGCCTAAAGGTGAGACTAGGGTTTTGGGGGTGGATCTGGAGTTCCAGCACCACAAGGAACTCCTTGTGTGGGAATTCCCTCCTCCCGTGCAGCTCAGTAAGTCGTCTGAAATAGTTGTCCCTTGGAGAACCATCAATGCCACCTCTTTGGATCTCATAGTTTAACCGGCCTAGCCACGGAATTAGGCTGTTATCTAACTATCTCTTTCTATCTTTCCCACAAGAATAGCCTGAGAGGCTGTTTCAGATGCTTTGTCCAAATGGACAGCTTTCCTTCAGTCTAGTAATCAGTTGTGTCCCAAGAAAGAAATAAGGCCAGTCTAGCATGATGAAGCCATGACGACTTTTGGAGATCATCGGTTTTCTCCATAGGGGTTCAGTGATCTCTTTGATAATTTATGCTCATTCTGTAAGTGGATGAAAACCGGCTCAAATTTCTCCAAGGATCAGAGTGCAACTTTACTGGGTTCTAATTCCCTCCCTCCATTTTCTTCCCTTTTTTGCAGATCAAGGCATTTTTCCCTCCTCCCAGCCTGTCCCTCACCTTCTGTTCTCCATTCTTTTTCACAGATCACTGACAGGCTCAGCAAGCCCATCTGCCAGTTCTTTTAAAGCCCCAGGATTCAGTTCATCAGGGCCCAGTGATGTGAATGCACCAAGAACAACTAGATGGTGGTGGCATTCAGTCATTTCATTCACGTCCAACTCTTGGTGACCACAATTTGGCAAAGATACCAGAGTGGTTTGCCGTTTCCTTCTCCAGGTCCTTTGACAAATGAGGAAACTGAGGCAGACAGGGGGAAGTGACTTGCCCAGAGTCACACAGCTAATAAGTGTCTCAGGCTAGATTTGAACTTAGAAAAGGGACTCTTCCTGACTCCAGGCCCTGGCTGCCCCTTCCTGTGCTTCCAGCTCCCAACTAGCCCTTTTTTAGTTTTCCTGTCCATTGCAAAGATCACGCTTCTTGATAGAGCCAGCAAACAAGGTGAGAGGTAAACCTCTGGACCCTTCTTCATTCTCCCCTTTCTTTGAGCCCCCTCTCCGGTGGCGCTAACAGAGACCTTTTGTCTCTTCGTAGCTTCTCTGAGGAGTCTCCTCTCATTCTGTGCTTTGGTGCTTAGGACTCTGTTCCGTCAGGCTCTTGCCATGCCTTGGATTACCTGCCTTTATTTCTGAGGGCAGCGGGCAAGAGAGAGCGTTTGTCAGCTTGTGGGAGCCATTGTAAAAGGGTCGATAAGATCTGGGGAGATCTGTAAACTGTAGGGCGCCAGTTTAAGTGGTGGAATTCTTTGTCAAGAGTAGGAGCTACTTAAGTAGTGAAGAGATTTGTAACAGTAAGGGGTTTGGTGAGTTGTAGATGGCTTTGTGGGTGGTAGAATATATCTTAGAGAAGGTGCCAGCAGCAGGCTAGGTGAAGAGGAGGGTTCTCTTTGAGGTGGGGGTAGAGAATGGGGAAGAATCATGCCCAGAATAGATTGGGGAGCTGGGCAGGGGGCAGAAAGGAGAAGACAAGGCTCCAGTTGCTTGTTGGGTCCATGGAGGGTCCTTGGAGGACTGAGTTGTTTGAATGGATCCTGTGGGTCATGGAAGACCCTAGAGAGCCTCTTTGGTGTGGGTAGGAGTGTGAAGAAAGCAGCATTTTAGGAAGATGAAAATGGTTAGAGCTCAATGGGCTAGTAGAGCCTGTGATGTAATCCTCTCATTTTACAGAGCAGGAAACTGAGGAAGCCCAGAGAAGAGGGTATGGGACTAGTCTCCAGGTCCTGCCAAGCATTAATGGCAGACCTCTCATTCTGGTTTCCTGACTCAACCCAGGGTTCTTTCTCCTCTGCCTTCCTGCCTGTAAGAGTGGTCTTTCATTCATTGACTCATTCACCTAACCACTCACTTTTCTTACTCATTCTTTCATTCAGTTCCTTACTTCCTCGTCTACTCTTCATTCCTCCCCTACTGTGTGTAGTATCCTGTGCTGGGGGTGGGGGTGGGGCAGAAGCAAGGTTCATTGGGAGCTGGGCCCTAGGCTAACATTCCTAGGAGTGTCTTCCCTTGGAAAGTGTCTCGAGAAAGCAGACCCTAGGAGAGTGCATGTAGCCAGGCAGCGGGCCGTGAGCACCAACTGTATGCCGAGGCTCCCTGGGAGTGGTTTGCAGGTCTGCTCTGCAGTCCAGCTTTTGGCCCATGTAGCTTGGCCTGACCACCCCTAGATTTCCTCCCTCCTCCTCTGTTCTTCTCCATGGGCCCAACTTGGCTCCTCTGTTGGGCTCTGGGCTCTTGGCCAATGATGGGGCGGAGAGACAGTGACATCAGCATCACTGGGGACAGCCAAGGATGGAGGCAGCTGGGGACGCTGGGGGCTCCTGGGAGGAGGCAGCCCTGGACTCTCTCTTTTCTGCAGCTGCTGGAGAAGAGACAGGTGATACCCACACCCTCTGTCTGGAGGTAGGGACACATCCTGCCTTGCTTGCCTGAGCTAGGCTGGGTCAGACTGGGGTCTGGGGGCACTGGAGGGCTGGAACCTGGAGCTGCCTCTCCCTCTCTAAGATTGAAGAGAATGGGGTGGGGACCATCTTCCTTTCTTTTTATCCGTGACCTCTGGAGGGACAGGAGGAGGAGGAGGAAGGAGAGATGAGAAGAGATTAAGAGCAGGAAAAGTGGCCTTGGTCTAAGTCAAATGATTTCAAAGACCTTTCTAGTTCTTTGATTTCACAGATTTGATGGGAAAAGCACCAGTTGGGCTGGTAGGGGACCCGGCTTTTCCTCTAGTGTAGGCTCGACGGTTGGCAACTGGCTGTGTGATGTCTCTGGGTCAGCTTCTTGCTCTAGAAAAGAGAAGGCTGTGGAGATTTGATGGTCCCCCAGGTCCCTCCTGGTGCTCCAAAAACAATGACTCCATGACATTCCTGGGGAGTGAGCCAGGGGGTATGGAATTACACCCTTGCCCGCATGCACATGAGTTGATCCTTTGAGATGTGGGTCCCTTGGGGGCAGTAGCTCTCTCCAGAGACCTTCCCATAAAGGAGGCAGTTCAGGGGGCCGAAAGGAACAGGTGGTTAAGCTGAGCAGAGGCGGATCCCAAGCTCCAGGATGTATGCAGGTATGAGGCGAGAGCAGGCGGCAGCCCATGAAAGTGAGAAGGACCAGGAGCTCGGACGTTAGGGTCTTCATTCCAGTTCTGCCTCTGAGTCACCACTGGATGGCAAGGGGACGATGAAAGGTGTCTGGCGTGGGCCGATTCCTCAGTGGAACAGTGGCTCTTTAGGGGTGGGGACCAGGTTTGGCTTTGTTCTCTCTCCGGGGTCCCAGCTCTTGGCAGGGCTCGTGGGGTCAAAGGGGTTGAATTTGAAGGCAGGAGGCTCTCTGGGCTTTGGGAGTTTGCCAAGAAAATCCTTCAGTTTGTATCACTTCCCTCCCTTTCTCTCTCCTCCATTTCCTCCCGGGGGCCTTTGGCACCCATCAACTCACTAGGGGAAGCTAGAGTGACACACCAGCCTATCCTAGCCTGCATTTGTAGGGACATAATGCGCATAGCAAGGGAGGCCAAAGTGCTTCTAGCCCCTGTGCAGCCTCAGAGGGCATCTATGCCAACCTCCAGAAATGGAGATCTCTGCAGCTCGAGCCACTTGGGCACTTCTCAGGGTGAGGAAGGCTCTCCTTTCATGAGGCCAACGTCTCCCTCGATGAGCAGACGAGATTATGTATGGAAAGTGCTTTGCGATCCCTGAAGTGCCCAATCAGTGGCAATCGCTCTATTGTTACCGAGGCCTGCCCCTTGCCTGGCTGAAATTGTGGGGCCAGCTCTGGACCTTGGCTTCAACAACGGGAAGGATTGTCATATGGTAGAGAAACCAGCCTCGTGCTTGGCAGATCCATGGGCAAGGTGGGGAGGGGGTGGCAATGCAGAGACACAGATTCCGGCCAGATGGGAGGAAGCCTGCTGGTCATCAGAGCTGCTCAGAGGGGTCAAGTGCTATTGGGAGATGGGAACGGAGTCCCTCCTCATTGGGAATCTTCAAGTAGGACATATACACACAGGTATATAGATGATGAAGAGGATGATCTAGGGGGAGGGGATTCCCTCTCGATCAGGGCAGGATTGGCTTGTATGGGCTGCCCTTCTGAGGTCTCTTCCTGCTTAGAAATGTGGTCATTCTCTGTTTCTCTCTCATGGACCAAGCACTGGTCATGCGGTTGGTGCCATGTGGGTTCAGATCCTGGTGTTGGCACTTCCTCTCAGTGTGACCTTGGGCAAAGGCCTTTTGGGTTCCTCTGCACAGTGGTGGGTGACGGCCAGGCCCTAGCTCCCCTCCCCCTCACTTCTTTGCAAGCTCATTTTGAGTCAAGTGCTCTGGAAGCCATAAAAATGGGAGCTCTTATTAGGATTATGGGCGTCTAGGCTTGAATCCAGGCTCAGCAGGAAGGTCTCCTCCAACCTCTTCCGCTGGGTTTGCAGATACTACTTGGGAAATTGTCAAGTGCTAGAGAAATGCCTGCAAAGGCAAGCTTGGCGAAGGAAGGCTGGGTGAGAGAGGGGAGAGCAGGCCCCCGAGGGCTTGGCCTAAGAGTCCCAGCTCAACGCTAATGCCCTTCCTCTGGGCCACCGTGGCCAAGCTTCGAACCTCTTGGGGTTAGGCTGCCTTAGTTGTAAAGCAATTGGGTTGGACCCGAAGCCCACCATCTTCTGGCTATCTCACTCTGTTCTGTCTTCCTTTAGGAGGCTGTGACACGCCACTTCTGCTGACCATGTGTGACGGTGCAGATAGTGAGGAGAAGCCCCCAGCCCCGCCACTGAGAATGAACAGCAACAACCGGGACTCCTCAGCCCTCAACCACACCTCCAAGCCCCTGCCCGTGGCTCCCGAGGAGAAGAACAAGAAAGCCAGGCTCCGCTCCATCTTTCCTGGAGGAGGAGACAGAAGTAACGTATTGGTGGCTCTTCCCTTTCCCCCGGGCTTTGCTGTGGGCTCTTTGGAGATGACCTTTGAGCCGAGGCTCTTTGTCTTTGTGAGAATATTCAGGGTTTCCTAGGATGGAGAGGCCCGGCTTTGACCTGGGAAGGTGGCTCTATCATTTTGGGAGAGAAGGGCCAGGACAGGAGGCAGGAGGCCTCTGACACTTGCTGGGTGATGTTGTTTGTGGAGCCTCAGTTTCCCCAAAATGTGAAATGTAATGATAGCAGTAAACATGAGCATAGTACAATGTGCTGTCCTTGGGTTGGAGCTTGGCTAGAATCCCTATGTCTGTGACTCACTTACCTCCCTTCCTTACCTTGGATCCGAGTTTCCTTCTCTGTAAAATGAGAAGACTGGACTTTGGAGGATCCCTTCTAGCTTGAAATCCTCTGGTCCCTCCACAGCAGACGTTTTTTTAAACCCTTAACGTCTGTGTATTGGCTCCTAGGTGGAAGAGTAGTAAGGGTGGGCCATGGGGGTCAAGTGACTTGCCCAGGGTCACACAGCTGGGACGTGCCTGAGGCCAGATCTGAACCCAGGACCTCCCATCTCTAGGCCTGACTCTCTACCCTCTGAGCTACCCAGCTGCCCCCACAGCAGACTTTTAAAGTTACCTGACTTTTATTTCAAACTTTATTTTGCATCATGCTCATCACTGAATAATATATCCCTCTTCTCCCTGCCATCCCTTGAGCCATTCCCTGCAAGAAAGATTTAAAAAGAAATCCAGCATTTTCTACCCATAGGCCCCTACCTCTTCAATGGACAAAACGAGGCACACTTCCTTGACTCTTCTTGGAGACCAGGCGTGGTCATTAGAATTAGATGTTGTTCTCTTTGCATTTCCATAGTTGTGCTTGTTGTGCATATTTAGTGGCTGGTTTCGAGGACAGAGACACACAGACTCCTGCAGAACTCAGGGGCCTTTGGATAACATCCAGCCTCTGCTTGGAGCCCTCCAAGGCTGGGGAGCTTATTCCTAAGGCAGCCCCTTCCAGCTCAAAAGAGCTTTCCTTGTTAGGGAGCCAGGATCTGCCTCCCCTATAACTTCCACCAACTCCTTCTAGTTCTTTCCTCTGGGACCCAGCAGAATAAGGTCACCCCTTCTTCGAGGTGGCTTTTTCATCCACGTAAGCCAAGAACAATGGCTGCCACTTCCCTAAAGCTTGTCATCGGCATCTCTCTGCCTGAATAAGGATTAGAGGAGAGAAAGCAATTCGGTTTAATTCATTGCACTAAACATTGCTCGAGTCTATGAGTGAAGCCCCTCTCCCCACACTCTAGACTGGGTTCGATGAGGGCAGGGAGCAAGTTATTTCTTTCTTTTACCCTCTTGGAGCCCAGTTCAGGGCTCCACACACAGGGAGTGCTTACTGAGTGTTTGATGAGTGAATGAATGAACGAATGAATGAACAGAAGAGTTGACCAGAGGAGCGATTTGGAATGAATGGGCAAAGGAGAGATCCCGACCAAACTTGCCACAAAAATCTGGGAGGGTCCCTGAGGCCTTTGAGCCCCCCAGCCCTTCTTTTATGGATGAGACACTTCTCCAGAGAAGGAAGCAGACACTTCCTTGAGGTCACACAGGAGGTAAATAGCCAAGCTCGAGGGAAAGGACACTTTCAGAAATGATGGGAAGTTGCTCAGGGCAGGCTTCATGGAAGGGGTGGCCCCTGAGCTGATCTTCCAAATTCCAAGGTAGGACTTGCTTGGTGTGGGCTCTTCCACCACTGCCCTAGATTGTGAGCCCTCCACACCTTAGTGGGTGGTTCCATGAGTCACCATGACCAAAGCAGTCTGTCCTTCTGAGGGCCAGCCTTGTAGTGATGAGCCTCTCAGGCCCGAGCGAGGCCTGTCTGCCAGTCATCATCATTGGCTTGTATTCTAAGCCTGTCCAGCTCCCTGAGTGTAGCAGACCTCAGCCTGAGGCCCCATTGAGGAAAGCAGGATCTTAGAGTGTCAGAAGGCCATTGGGGTTCACTTAGTCCAACCCCACCACTTCCATCCTCCCAAAGCAGAAAACTGGGTAATTCATTCAATAAACAGGCATCGTATTCAGTCCCTTATTCCTTGTGCGGCCCTTTACTAGAGCGTGGGGGAAATACTCAGGTAAATAAGGCACAGGATTGCCCGGAGGGAGTTCCCTCTCTAGTTGGGCAGAGAAACCAACATGGATCCAGAGAAGGGCAAGTGGAAATGGCAAGTTGTTGAATATTATGAGACTGGAGAGTTTGGGCGAATCAGCCATTTTGATCAAAGTTCTTCTGTGCCCATAAAGACAGAATACCACAACTCGTATATAAACGGTATGAACTTCTTTGCCTCTCCTACAAATAGATACAGGGGTCCTCTTTCAAATTCTCTGAGCCTCAGTCCCTCTCACTGTAAAATGCAGATGACAGAATGTCCGAACTCTCAGGCGGCTCAGAGGCCACCTCTTCTTCCTTGTACCTGAACAGAATTTCTTCGAGAACAACCAGCCTTTGCTTAGAGATCTTTGAGGTCCAGTGTCAGACGTCGTTACTTCCCAAGGTTGCTCGCTCTCCTTTGGGGGCTCTTCAGATTCTTAGGACAGTTTTGCTTCAATCAAGTTGGAATTTGTCTTCCCCAAACTTCTCCTCATTGCTCTCTCCGGATCTCCGTTCCCTAGCACAGTCATGCCAACAAGGAAACCATTATTAAGCACCCACTACTGTTCAGGCCCTGTGCTCAGGGCTGAGGATTCAAAGAAAGGCAGAAGACAGTCCCTGCTCTCAAGGAGCTCCCAATCTAATGGGGAGTCAAGGGCAAATGAAATAGATACAGACCAGTTCTAGGTGGGAGAAACAGGCTAATTGCCAAGGGAAGGCATAGTATAAATGTTTGTTGAGTGGGATTGAATAGTTCCGGCTCTTGCCCTCTAGGCAGGGTTGAGAAGAGTCAGGGTGAACTCTACTCCTTGATGGTCACTTTCTCTCTTTCCTGTCCTTCCCATCAATGTGCCAATCATGCCTGCCCTCTTCACAGAGTAATCAGGCGAATTAAATGCAAGAATGCAATTCTGTTCTCTCTTGCAAGGAGCAATTCAGTACCTACTGTGCGTGTGCAATCCCCTGAGGTTGGCTGTAAAATCACCTTGGAATTGGGAAGACAGAGATATGTGTCCGCCATTAGCATGCTGAGACTTGGTTCTGCTCCAGAACAATGGCTGCTGTTGTTGTGACCTCTTTCTCTCCCTTCCTCTTCTTTGTGCTTGACTCATTGGTAATTTTTATCAGGGGAGGAAATGCTCGTGGGAGGATGCCACAAAGCTGGGCAGGAGGGAGGGCTACCAGCCTACCCACGGCCACAGAATCAGGACCAAATAGAATCTAAACAAACTAGAATGTTGGGCTGAATTGAATCATAGAACATTCATTGGACAGAAAGAGCTACAATTCTTAAGCCCTTTGCACAGGAAGGCTGGTGGTCAATGTATTGGCACGAGTCCCCCAGAACAGGAGGTGATAATCTAACCCAACAGGCTTGGCATGTGATGAGCTGGGCACTTGCTCTACTTAGCTGAGAGAGGAGAATGAGGGGAGGCAGAGGGGAAGGGAGTCCCAAAATGAATGAACGAATGAATGAATGAACGAATGAAAGAAAATAAAATAGATTAAGTGATTACTATTTGCCAAGAACTGTGCTAAATACCGGAGGTAACTGGAAAAGGTGAGACAGTTCCTGCTCTCAAGGAGTTAGCATTCGAATTGGGGGAAGGGAAGGGAATAGACATTTGTTGTTTGCCTACTGGGTGCCAGGCACTGCTGTAACAAGGCTTTACAAATATTATCTCATTTAATAGCACAACAAAGATCTGTTGAGTTGCAGGGCAGATGGAAAGTCCCCGAAGTCCTCAGGTTACTGCAGTGGAGAGGATTGTAGAGGTAGTTGAGTTGACCATAAAGGGAGACTGCAGGGCATCTAAACAGGGCAGGTGGGAAGATCTGGTGGTCCTTCATCTCATCGGAAGAAACAGAATAGTCGAATCCCACCTTATCCAAGCCTTCAGGCTAGGTGGGGACTCCCCCCTGGTGATTCTGGCTCTTTCCATCGCCCATCTGACTCTGATGGCTTCTGGGACAGCCTGGGCCTGAAGGAGGAGGTGGTGGTGACAGTTGTTTAGTATGAGGAGAGTTGTGGCCTTAGGAAAGGGATTACACTGGTGCTGCTTTACCCCTGAGGGCCGAGCTAGGTCCTGTAGGTTTAAGGCAAAGATTGAGAAACTTGCTAACATTAAACTAACATCCCAAGTCGGGCCCCAGAGGAAGTGGGCGCCCCTTCATTGAAGGGCTGCAGGCACAGGCCTCTGGATGACCACTCGTCAGGTAGTGATATAAATATGGGACGCCACGGTCAGGGATCATTGTTGTTATTAGTATTATTATTCAAAGCTCTAAACAGATCTCGCTTGACTTGGGAAGGTGGCTCGCAGCTTCAGAGACTTTATGAGGGTTAGAATCTTTAGCTATGCTGAAAACACTCATTTTGGTCGATGGACCCACAAACTTACTATTTCTAATTTTTTTAACTCCTCACCTTCCATCTTAGAATCAATTCTGTGTATTGGTTCTAAGACAGAAGAGTGGTTAAGGGTGGGCAATGGGGGTTAGGGGACTTGCCCAGGGTCACACAGCTGGGAAGTGTCTGAGGCCAGATTGGAACGCTAGGTTCTTTATCTACTGTGCTGCCTAGCTGCTCCCGGTGATGCTTTTAGAATGGCAAGCCTACTTGCCTTGGGCAAAGGTCAGTCTTCTGAGTCAGAGACGGCATCACATTCAAACAAGAGAAACCCGTTTCTCTTATTTCTTGTGTGACCATGGACAAGTCATTTACTGTTTAGATTCCTTCCTCTAGTGGCATTCCAGGTTTTAGCATTTCACACTCTACTGTGCTGTGTTTGTGCTAAGGCCCCTCTCGGCCTCCAGCCCTCCACTCCTATGAATCTGTGATGCTGCTCGATCGTGGCCAACAGTCAGCCCCTGGTTGTTCTGTTTTTTCTTTCTTCAGCCAACAAGAAGAAAGAGAAGGAAAGGCCAGAGATCTCTCTTCCTTCTGATTTTGAGCATACGATCCACGTGGGGTTTGATGCTGTCACTGGGGAATTCACTGTAAGTAATTCCTCCCCATCCTCCTGCCCCCTTCCCTTCTCAGAACACATACGGTCATGTACCTAAGCTGCCTGGGTTTCTCTTTATTCCCCTTTGTACTCTGGGATGCGTGATGCCACTCTAGGGCCTTCTTTAAAAAAGGGTTCGAGAAGTGAGCGAGAAATGAAGAAGTCGGGGCAAAGGACTTGGCAGGGCAAGAGAGGGCAGGTATAGGTCAATAGCTTGGGGGACGAAGGACTAAGAAGGCGGGGGAGACCTTCGCAGGCTTCTAGGCGGCAGGGAGAAATGAGATGTTGTATATCCCTAAGCTGGTAGAGACAGGAAGGGATGAGTTTAAGGAGACAGCTACAAGGGCTGGCCTTGGCAAAGAAAGGGGCCACCTCTTTGGGGCCCTTCTTGTGCTCTGCCATCCTGCCTGTGCCCTCCAAGTAGAGTTTGGATCTCCAGGATGGCATGAAAGCTAACTACTTCCAAGGCCAAGGCAGCCTCCCACCCACAGTGGGAGCCCATTCCATTTTCAGGCAACTCCAGCCTGTTAGCCCGTACTTCCTTCTGCTGGCTAAAGGTTGGACCTGTCACAGTTCTCCCCCCTCATTCCTTGTTCTTTCTGCCCGTACTCTTCCATGGAACAGCAGCTCTCTTGCCCAGAACATTCTGGGCCCGGGGTTGGCAAATACAGCCTGCGGGCCATGTAACAAGTGTGAAAACCAGTCTTAACTCACAGGTCATACAAAGGCAGGTGGTGGGCCGGATTTGGCCCGAAGACCACAGTTTGCCGGCCTGTGTTCTAGAGTCTTAGACATAAGTCTCAGTTCCTCCTTGGATGTTTTGGGGGCTCAAACAGAATAAGACGATAGCTAGCAGAGTGGCCGCGTGACTTTTGGACCTGGTATCTTTGTATGGTGAATGGCACGACAGGAGAGGAGTGATGGGAAATGGGTCCCCAGGGAAAGAGCCCATCCCTTTCCCTCCCAGGCAAGCACCTGGGTTGCTATGTCAAGTCCATATTATCTCAGGCTGAGAGCTAGAAGGGTCCTCAGTGACCGAGCCCCTTATTTTGCAGATGTGTAAACTGAGGTCAATTCAATTCACATCTAGTAAATGCTTACGATGCGCAGTACCCAGTGCCAGGACTAGCAAGGGGAAATAGAATTGAGGAGATGAATTCCTAGTTAAGATCTAGAAGGGCGAGGAGAGCAGAGACAGCTCCACGAGGTAACAGTAAGTTAGCCGAGTCTGTAAGCCAACAGGGGGAACAAAGCCAGAGGAGCTTGCTGGGGGTGCTCTCAGGGAGGGTTTCATGGAGGAGGAGACTGGGCACGAAGGGAAGGATTTCAGAGGCAGAGGTGGTTTATGGATGACCATCCCACATGTAGGAGAAGAAACTCCCCCCAAAAGAGAATTGGTGGGTGACTGAAGCTTCTTTCCTGTTCTGACAGTCTGGGATGCCCCATCTCTTCCCTTCTGTGGGTAGGAGGATGGGTACTATCGTCATCTATTAGAGGAGGCGAGTATCCATGCTCCTTACCTTCCGGGGCTGCTGTCAGGAGGCAACACTAAATGTCAACACTATCATTATTCTTAGATCTTGCCAGGTACCTTCTTGTTGGTAAGAATCAGAAGGGATCATGGGAATCATAGATTTAGTACCAGAAGAGGTCACAGGGTTCTTCAAGTCCAGCTCCTTTCCAGATGAGGAAACAGGTCCAGAGAAGGCCAGAGCCTTGTTCCAGGCCCTCCAGTGAATCCCTGGCAGATAGAACTCGAACCCAGGTCCCTAACTCCCAATCCAGGGCCCGGAGCCTGCCTGCCTGCCTGGCAACTGGGATCACTTAGGAGAGATAAACTTGCGTGGCACCTAGAGCCAGGGGGTGCAGCTTTCGGTCTGGTCACTGCCACTTTTTTCTTTTTTAACCCCTCACCTTCCACCTTAGAATCAATACTGTATATTGGTCCCAAGGCAGAAGAGTGCTAAGGGCTAGGCAATGGGGGTGAAGTGACCTGCCCAGCGTCACACAGCTGAGATGTGTCTGAGGCCAGATTGGAACCCAGGACCTCCCGTCTCTAGGCCTGGCTCTCAATCTACCCAGCTGCCCCCTGAGCAAGTCAGATCCCTCCCCTCAGTTTCTCCTCTGAGAAATGGGCATGATAATCCCTATACTGCCTGCCTCCCCAGACTGGAGTGAGGACAGCACTTTGTAGACCTTCGAAGGCTTTCTTAGGATCCTTCTGGCTTTCAGAGTCATGATTCTCTGATGTCTTGGAGTGCTAAACTGGAGCCCTGGCCCAGTGAGGGGGTGGGAGTCACTGGCTGCCATGTTCTTGGCCCCCCCAGCTTGCTTACTGTCTGCTTTGTGAGGGCACCCACTTCTCTACCTTAATTCTGTTGATCCCAAAGCCGGGCAGCAGGCGGCTTAATTTCTTTGGCCTTGGGAAGTTCATACAGGACTCTGCCTGAACCAAAGCCTGAGCCAGGAGAGCAAAGTGAGCATTTTCCCTTTCACAGGTGAGCTAACTGAGGCCCAGAGATGGGGAAGTGACTTACCCAGAGTTATGCGTATATAAGGGCCAGAGCTAAGATCTGAATCCGAGACTCGATTCCCCCCAGCCCAGAAAGTCTTCCCACTATTCCAGACTAGTGTTCATAAGCCTAGCTTTCCATTGGGTGTCCTCATCTGGAGAGTTAGGCCCTCCATCAGGAGAGGCCCGGTGACTTTGTGGCCCCAGCTATCTCTCCTTTGGGCACTCATGGGACTGACCCAGCTCAAAGGGTCAGACTTACTTCTCTGGTAACCCGAGTTCTCTCAAGTTAGGACTGGGCTTGGGGCACATGATAATCTGGCACCTTTGGGAGGTGGTGGATAGAGTGGGAGCCTAGGAAGACCTAGGGTTTAGAGCCTTTATGACTCTTGTGATTCCCAGCCATTTACTTCTCTCTCAGCCTCAGTTTCCTCCTCTGTAAAACGGGGTGAATACTAGCACCTCCATCATGGAGTCATCAGGAGTCCCGGAAAGCACTTTCTGAACGAACTCTAAAGCCCCCTAGCAATGTTGTCTCTTGTGGCGGATCACGCATCTTCATGGGCTTTCCTCCAAACTGTCTGCCTAACCCCAGGGCCCCCAGAACTGCCCTGCCTTTCCAATTTGGCCCGATTAGGCTGAGGACGTGGGCAGCTTTGCATCTGAGCCAGCTCAGCGCCGCCCATTTAGCTTGGAATGCCACTTGGGCACCTGTGTGGGCTCCTAGGTCTGGGTTCTGGGGTTTCTGGTCTTTGGCATCAAAGGGAGTTGTAGGCACCCAGCCAAAGGGTCATTTTCCTGTGCTCAGAACAGGGCTGGTGCAGGGTGTGCTGGCCTTAGGGCTCAACTCAATTCAAGTCAACAAACCTTGAGGAAGCTCCTGTTGTGTGTAAGGCCCTGTACTCAGCGCTGGGGTTCCAAAGATGAGAAACTGTGAAGTGCCTGCCCGCAGGGATCTTACAGTCTAGGCAGGATGACGCCACGGGGAAGGTATGACTGGGGCAGAGGAGAGAGAGAAAGGAAGGAGGAGGATCCTAGAGGATTTCCCGGAGAAGGCGCTCCCTAAGAAGAGAAGGCTTCCTTCCGCCAGGCCGAGAGAGGGGGTTGAGGATGGGTCCTGGGCCTGGAGGCAGGAGGTAGAATTGGGGAATGCTGAGGAATCCAGTGGTGCTACTTGGAGCAGTGGATGGGACTGTTGGATTGGAGCCCGATTAAGAGGGGCCTCGAATTCCAGGACAGGATGCCAAGGCCCGGCCAGTGAAATCAGCTGGGTTGCAGGAGGCTCTGCTCCCTTTGGACGCCCGGCTGCCTTTCAGAGCTATGCCGATGCCTTCTTCTCTCTGCTATTACCATTTGGGGGATGGGGTTTTATTAACACCCCACACTGCCCCCACCCCCAGCCGCTGAGTTGTTTCCAGGGGATGATTTCCAGAGCCTGGTTTTTAGCACTAAGGACTTTTCCATCCTTGGCCTACCTTGCTAAGTAGTCCAGACAGTCATGATTTGGCCTCTAGGGACTCGGGCTTCCATGGCCCGCAGGCTGAATATGAGTCAGCCCCGTATGTGATGTGGCAGCCAGATGAACTAATGTGATCTCAGGCTGCATCACGAGAGGAACAGCTTCCAGGAGCCAGAGGCCCTGTGGCCTTCGCTCAGGGCAAGGGCCTAGCTGGAAGCCACCGTCCAGTGGAAGGGGCCACAATTTAGAAGAGACGCTGATGAGCCAAAAGAGGGCCCAGAGGAGGGCAGCTAGGCTGGGAGAGGGCCTGGAGCTCATGCCAGGTGGGAAGAAAAACATCTAGGTCTGTTTAGTCTGGGGGAGAAGAAGCCTGGGGCAGTCTGCAAGTATCTGGAGGCCTGCCACATGGAAGAAAGATGAGCCGTCCTTTACTTTCTGGAGGTGAGGCTAGGACCAACAGGTGGTCAGACAGAGAGGCCCACTTCAGCATACCAGGAGGAGAAACTTCTATCCCTAAGGACAACCAATCCACAAGGGAGAAGAGACTGTTTCACCAGGTAGTGAGTTCTCCGGCCTTGCAGGTATCCCAGTGAAAGATAAGGGAGGGATGGATGCTGGAGAGTTGATTTTTGCTTAGTTAAGAGTAGATTGATGGGATGCCCTGAGGCATGGAGAGAGCAGCCCCTGCCAGTGCCAAGGGTCTGTGATTTTGTAAACGTTCGTTCCCTCCTGCCTCCTGCCTATGCCCTTCTGCAGGAATCGGTCAGGGGCGTGTCTGAACGCACCCTGTTCTCATGGGCATTGGTGGTTTCGTTTTCATCTTCTACCTGGAAAGAGGACTGGGGAATCCCTGGGAGCAAAGGGCTATCCCTACTGGGTGACTTGGAGCAAGTCACTTGCTGGCTTTGACCTCAGGGCCATCGTCTGTCCAAGGAAGGTGCTGACGTGGCAGTCTCCATCAAGGCCAGGCAGAATAGCCAACAGGCTACTGGGAAAGAGACACAGGAATCTTAGGAGGCTGAGGACTCAGGTTAGGGTCCTGTCTGCTGCCTCCTGGTTGTGGAAGTCACCTAAGCTATCTGTGCCTCAATTTCCCCATCTAGAAAAGGAGAGGAGGGTCAGAGTAGGATTTGAGGCTTTCTGTCCAGGAAGAAAGCAGGAAGCAGTAGACCCCCCTTTGAGGTTCCGTGATTAGTGGCCCCTTTTCCTGTCTGGGCCACGGACCCTCCTTGGTCACAAGAAGGGGCGGACTCGATGATCTCCAAGCCTCCTTCCAGCTCCCACATTTTTGGATTCTGGAGAAGCACAGGGCTGCTAGCCTGAATTCTACTCGTGCTCATTCCTGCCAGATTTGGGAGGTGCCCATCACTCCCTTCCTCCTTGCCTGGTTTCTCAGGTTTTTCCTGGGGACCAAGCTCCAGGCTCAGAGATCATTGCATTTGGAGCTGATGGGAGCCTTAGAAATGATCTAGTCCAACCCTGTCATCTTCCAGGACAGGAAACCAAGGTAGCCTGGAGAAGAAGGACTAGGGCTTAGGCTGCAAGTCTGAGTGGCAAGAAGTGGGCCTAGCACTTCCCACTAGTACTTTCCCCTCTGGGCCTCAGTTTCTTTGTCTGTAAGATGACAGGGTTGGACTAGGTGCCCCGTGTGGTCCCTCCCTCCTGCCTTCTGCTCCCTATTGAGTCTGAACCCCTCATTTTACAGATGGGGAGACCGAGCACTGAGCCCAGGGCCCTGCACATAGTAGGTGCTTGATAATTCTCTTTATTGAACTGAATTGAGTCGCTTTGCCAACCGAGTGCTGCCACTCCCCAGTAACCACTCCCTTCCTCCCCCTTCCCGCCCAGAGAGCCCTCCCTTGTAACAAAATACATCAAACCAAGTGATCCTCTTGTTTGCCTGCCTGGGCCAGCGTAGGCCTCTTCCCACACTGGGGCAGCATCGGTCCCCTGAGGTGGCCCTGCAGTGAGCAGAGCCCTGGAGGCTTTCAGTCTGGCCCAGTCCTTGGCTGTACTGTTTCTAACTGAGCTAAGAGCTGCCTGGGGCCCCTGGTGTTGCCCTGAGGCAGGAATCAGTTGGAGGGAGGAACGGGGAGCTGGGTGGGGGGAAAGGGGGAAAGAGGGGAGTTGGGCTTGGGTTCTCTGGCCAAAGAATGATACTGGAATGTGTTCAGGATCACCATGGAACTCCCTGCCCCTGCCCTGGGCCTCCCCTGGCTCCCCCTTTGCCCCCTACCTTCCCTGTCCCCTATCCCTGAGCCAACTGAGCCAAGGTGCCCAGAGCTGGGCCACCCTCTGGGAGCCTGGAGCTCTCTCTCTCTCTCGGAATGGCTGCTGCTACTGCTGCCGCCTCCATTGCCGCTGCCGCCGCCGCTGCTGCCGCCGCCGCTGCTGCCGCCGCCGCTGCTGCCGCTGCCGCTGCCGCCGCTGCCGCCGTCGCCACCACCATCTCCACCACTGCTGGTGGGGTCACAATGAGGAAAACCTTGGACAATGATGACCACGACGACGACGGCAACGGTGAGTCCCCCTGGTTGCTCTGCAGGGAATCCCTGAGCAGTGGGCAAGGCTCCTTCAGACGTCCAACATCACCAAGCTGGAGCAGAAGAGAAACCCCCAGGCCGTGCTGGATGTCCTCAAGTTCTACGACTCCAAGGAGACCGTCAATAACCAGAAATACATGAGCTTTACTTCTGGAGGTGAGTAACCCCTCTGGGATGGGCCTGGGGAGCCCTGGTTGGGGGCCCTGCTACGAGGATCCTGGAGGTGGAGGGAGTCAAGCAGAAATAGTTGGGGGCAGGTAGGAGAAGGGAACTACATAGGCTCCATGGGAGGGCTGCCTTATAGGGGACTTCAGCCCTCTCTTCCTGATCCTGCCATGAAGACATGCCTTGGGAATGAGCCTCAGCCTCCTCTTCTCCAGAGTAAGGCCAGGCCTGGCTCTGCTACCCTCAGGGTCCTCTCCTGAGCTCACAGTGAACTTGTTGGCCTCCTTTCTCCATGAGCTCCATAAGGTCATGCCTCCAGAGTGGGGCCATACCTTCTCCCTGGCTCCATGGGTCTTGGGCTCTCAGCTTCCCATCTGCCTCCTCCTGAGACCAGGCTCAGGAGGCCCAGGGCCTAGTCATTGGGCTCACTGCTATGCCAACCTGGCCTTGGCTAGTCCTTTTACCTATCTTTAAAGGGCTCCATTATGGGGCCCCGAGGGCAGGCAGGACCAGAAGAAATGGGGAAAGTTGCCGAGGAAAATTTGGGGTTTGATGGCAAGAGAGCCCTGTTGGTAGTGAGAGCTTTGCCCAGTCTGGCCTCAACTGCCTCTAGGAGTGAGGGGGGAGTTGAGCTCTCTCCCATCCATCCCAGAGGATGTTAAAGAGAGGCTGGTGGGCCACTTGTCAAGGGTGTGGCTGAGAGGATCCTTCTGAGGAACGAGACTGACAAGCCAACCCAGAAGTTCCATAATATAATGAGCAAGGGCGGCACTGGATTTAGGTCCCCCAGCCCTGTCTCCCTATGGCCACAGGACCTATAGAGATCTCACTGACTCAAAAGGAAGGGAGGATACTCTGTAGGAAGTCCTCCAGCCTCTTCTTGTCACTCTCCAGATAGGCAAGCTTGGAGGCAGACTCCTTGTCGCTCTATCCTGGCCAGGTGGCAAGGTCCAGGGCACCAAGCAGCAAGATTCATCACTTTGTTCTTAAAGGTTCTATTGGTTCTTTTCCCTCCCGATGTCACCGTCACTCCCCCATGATGACCCCTCTCCTTAGCACAACCCTCAGGAAGCCAAAGAAGCCGCCATATTGCCCTTGGCTGACACAACTTGTCCAGAGCCTATCTGCTGAAAGGCTGGAATTCCAGTTGAGCCTG
Organism: Gracilinanus agilis; assembly: GCF_016433145.1. NCBI lineage: Eukaryota > Metazoa > Chordata > Mammalia > Didelphimorphia > Didelphidae > Gracilinanus > Gracilinanus agilis. Next base: position 59,005,004 of record NC_058136.1, on the reverse strand, counting down.
ATCAGGTCCCCCTGGAAGCCACGGCTGACTATCCCTTTGGCCGAGCTTGGCCACCTTCCTTTCTATTGCTGCGGGTCTGCACCCTTTGGGGCTGCTCTCCCATCCCCAGGGCCATAGCTTATTCCCGAGGTTGGAATGGTACAGCCTTCCTGGTTCTGCTTTCCCCATTCGCCTTGTTCTCCCAAACTGGGGTGGCTGTTTCTCTGTCCCTGCCTGCTGCTGTTGCTGCTGCAGACCTGCGGATGTTGGTGACTAGAAAGAGACCAGGCTGGTGGGAGGACCAGGCCATTGGAGGCTGATGGGCCTGGAGAAGGGATGGCCCACAGGTACTCTCCTGTGGAGGAGGGATTTGGCTGCTTGGCCCTGCTCAGCCCTAGAGAGGAAGCAGGAGTTCTGAATGAGGGGAGGCTGCCCAATGGTTCAACATTAGGAAAAAAAGACTCTCCTAAGCGGAGCTGACCTCTGAAGGCAGAGTGGGCTGGAGCTGACCCCCTGTCAGGCGCCCTGTGTGTTCAGTTGGGGATTGTCCTAGCTGGCCTTGGGCTGCCGGCCAGCTCCAGCTCTCCAGTCTAAGATTCTTTGTGAATGGCTTCTCGGATGAGCAGAGAGCGGGCTCATTTCCCTCCCCTCTCAGCATACTCAGTGGAGCGAAGGAAGCTTTGATGTGGCCTGGCCTCCTAGTGCGCCAAGAGGACCCAGGAATCTCTGAAAGCTCAAGTGGGCATGTCAGGGCCTTCAAGTCCCAATCCATCCTCCCAATCAGTGCCTTAATCCCTTTAAGTGGGCAGACAGCCTCTGCTTGGGGGGGAACTCCCACCCTGGCAGCCTAGGCTACTTGGGAATGGCTCTCCCTACTGACAACTTCCTCCTGACATCCAACACCTATCTGCTTCCTCTGGACCTTCCCTCCAGGATTCTTGCTTCTGCCCTCTGTGGCTCCACATCCCAAAATAAGTTCTTAAGCACTGTGTGTGTGTGTGTGCGTGTGTGTGTGTGTGTGCACACATGCACATGTGTGTCCCTACCTCCATAAGCCAGGAGGGGCAGGGACAGAGCCAGTGCTGCCTTTCCTTGTATTTCACATAGGTCTAGAATTCAGGGTGGTGGCAGTGGGGGACCTGGGAGAGTGAGGACCAGTTCTTGCCTCTGCAGAGGAGCTCAGTGATGTCTTTGCTTTGTTTTTGCTCCTTTCAGATAGAAGTGCTCATGGATACTTAGCAGCCCATCCTTCGGTAAGCCACAAAGGGAACTGGGCTCCTTCTACTTGACCTTCATTTCTGTTGGGATGGGTGCCAAAGATTTTAGGTGTAGAATCACAGAGAGCTTAGGGCCAGGGTTGGAAAAACCTTAGCGATCAGGGAGTCCACGAGGTCCGGACAGGGGAAGGGGCTTTCCCCTGGTCACGTAGGAACTTAGAGGGGCATGTATCCTGGGACCATCCAGATTTCTCAGCCAAGGCTTGATGACCTTTCAGACCTGCCATGCCCGAGACCTTAAATGGCAGAGCTGGAAGGGACCTTAGACACCATCTGGTCCAATTCCCTTATTTTACTCTGTAATATTTTACGGGAGTACATCATTGGCTGTTCCCTAGAACCCCTCTCTGCCTCCCCCATCACCCCTGCTATTATAAAGGGAAATAGTTGAATCAAACAAATGGATCTCTCCACCACGTCTGTCCGATGGGCATGTGCAGCCTGGTGCAGCCATGATCCCCCATCTCTCTCCTGAGGTGACCAACCCTTCTTATCGGACTGGGGCTCAGAGACAGAGAAGGGCCTTCTCCAAAGTTATATACCGAGTCTGCGGTAGATCTGGGGCTGGAACCTCCATCTCTGGTGTCCCAACTTAGTACACTCGGAAGTTCTTCCACGGAGCTGGAAAGCTGCCCTCAGATGGGGCGTTCTGATTGGCCGTGGTCAGCCACAGAGCCTGTGCTCTCGAGCCGCATTTGGAAATCAGTTTTACAAATTCACCTTTCTTGTTTCACAATTCTATTGTGTCGTTTATCATAGGAGCCAGGACTCTCAGAGTTGGAATGGGCCTCAGAGGTCACCCAGTCTAAGCTGAACATTCCCTCTAGGCCATGAAGGGGAGATCATAGCCTGTCCCATTTCTGGACATCCCTGGTTGTTAGGAAGTTTTTCCCGATGTCGAATCAGATTCTCTGCCCCCGTACCATCCCCTGCCCTCTCTGGGCCCACTGCGGGCCCAGTTCTGCCCTGTGGGGCCAAGCAGATGGAGTTCAAATCCTATCCCCCCCTGCCAGCCCTCCACATCTTTGCATGTGTTTGACTTCCATCGCAAGCCTTCTAGCCCCCATGCATGGCAAGAACTCAATTCTTAGGGGTGAATCCGGGTTCAAGTAGCAGGGCCCAGATTAAGGAGGCGAATGTGTATTAACCCCGGCTGACAGCCACTCTGGGGTAAGATGCTATTGTCAATAATCCACAGCAGACTTTGATTCCAAGACCAGCTTCCCTCTGTTACCTGGATACCTCAGCTGCCGAGGGAGTGAAGGCTCAGGTAAACATTGGAATCAAACCATATAGCCAGAGGATGTCTAAGCTAGAAGGGGCTCTTGAGACCACCTGGTTCACATTCTTGCTGATGTGATGGGTGCGTCCCGCTCACTCAGATGAGACACGATGAAGAGCGAGATGGAAAGAACTACAGACACTTAAGTATGACAAGGTACTCCCACTCACTGACCTTTCATGGTTCATAGAATGACAGACTGTCATTCGTCCATTCAGCCAATACGACAATGTGCCCACTTCAAGCAGACCCCTGAGCTGGGTGAGAGGCCAGGTTTTGAGGCAGTGTCATACAGAGGCAAGATCACTAGACCAGGAGTCAGGGGAGACCCGGGTTTAAATCCCACTCCCGAATGACTAGGTGTGCGTCCTCGGGGAAATCATTTGATCTCTCGAGCCTCGGTTTCCTCATCTGTAAAATAGGGATAGCGACACTTGCCTCATAGCAGGATCATTGAAAGGGTCAATTGAGATAATAGTCGGAAAATGTCCTACAAGCCTTCAAGTGCTCTTTGAAAGCCAGCTCTCTTTGTTAGGTAAGGAATGGAGCTTTGCTTGCTAGCCCGGCTACTTGGAATATACAATATTAAGTAGATGCATCCCAGGGGTACGAGAGAAAGTGAGCTCTGAAGAGGAGAGATAAGTGACAGCCTTGTCTACATGACATTCCAGTTGTACGGAAGCCATTGAGGCCCATAGGAGGTGGGAGAGCCCAGGGTGGCAAAGTCTAGCTGGAGACCAGAAAGCATCTTAGTGTGTTGGAGGAAAGAAGGCTGCAGAGGTAGGACCAAAGGTGGGAACAAGTCAAAGAGGACTTTGAATACCTGGCCAAGGAGACCCACTAGTCCAGCCTCCCTCATGTTACAGAGGAGGAAACTGAGGCCAAGGGAGGGGAAATGAGACTCTATTTTTCAGGCACTTTGCAAACCTGCAAGTGCTCTAAAGACGCTTATTATTATTATTATCATCATCATCATCATCATCATCATCATCATCATCATCATCATCATCCAGAGTCATTTCCATAGCTGCAGCCATGGGCTAAGGAACCAGAGTCTTCTGACTTCCAGGCCAGGACTCTGTTCTCTTTCTTGGTGCTGCTTCCTCTATCAAAGAAATGACTTTGCAGTTTTTAAATTCAAAGACAATTGTGTGAGTTCATTTTGTGGGGGAAAAAATTCCCTTTCAATTTCACACATTTGTTTTGCCCACCGCCCCCTTTGGAAAGCTCCATATTTCTTTAGCCTCTCTCTGTACTTTGGGCAAGTCTCATCTGGGCACATGTTGCAGTGGAACAAACCCTGAAGTAGGAATCAGGAGACCTGGGTGCCCAAGCTCTGGCACTGACTTGCTCTGTGTCCTTGGACAAATCTCTTCCTTTCGTAGGCCTCAGTTTCCCTCCTCTGTAACATGAGGTGTTGGACTAACGGGTCTCTGAGGTCCCTGTCAGTTCTGACAATCTCTCATTCTATGAACTGTGAAAGATCAGGTGTACCTCATTGTACTTGGGTATTTGTAGTTCTTTGAATCTTGCTCTAAATTGTGTCTCAGATTGGTGATTGGGATTCATTCATTGGGAAGGGGGTGGACTTGGGGGTCTCTAAGGCCCCTTCTGGCTCAGATGTTTTTGAGTTCTATATTTTGAATCCAATGTTAGAATGACATGGCGATCCACTTGCCACAATTCCTGCCTATGGGCCAGCATGTCTGTTGAAATGCATAATTGCCCCGTTAGAAGAAGAGAGATAGGGAATGAGTTTGTCCTAAGTACTTAGATGATGTTTGCATTGGTAGAGTACAAAAACAGCATCAGAACCTCCCTTGGCTCCCCCGGTGTCTGAAGAGGAAGATGAAGATGAGGAAGAGGAGGAAGAGGAAGAGAACGAGCCCCCCCCTGTAATTGCACCACGCCCTGAGCACACAAAATCTGTAAGTTGCCCAGGGCTGTCCTGACTGACATTTGCCCTCCTCCAACCTTGATTGAACACTTTCTGTGTTGTGTGCCCAGGCCTGTGGAAGGCACTCACTGTGAGTGGGACGGTAAGGTGTCTTTGCATGTCCTCAAGGGGCTCGTAGCCTAACTTGGGAGACAAGATCCCTCCACAGGAAGCTGCTCTAGAGGTCAGTGCCACGGAGCATTCTTTAGTGGGCCATTCTGGTTCCTCCCCCCATCCCCCCCGGCCCCCTCCCCACGTCAGTCCCCCGGCTTGCCACTGTTCCTAGCTCCTGGGGCTGAAGAATGTTGGGGGAGGTTGGGGGGACGGGGGGTGCCCTTGGTCAACCCAGTCTTTGAACCACAGACCTGATCCCCTGTTGGGCCTGTCCTCATGGGCTCTGTGGTCTGGTGGAGAGTGAGAGCTCAGCATCACTGCCACACTCCAATGTGGGCCGCCATGTTGAGGATGATCTTCTCCTAACGTCGTCCTCGAGTGAGCTGTGGAGAGAAGAGTGTTTGGGCCACCTGGCTCTCAGGGTTGTCTCGGGGCTCCAGCGAGAGATGGCATGGACAGTGCCTTGCAGCTCTGTGCGTCTGTGCTCACTCTTCTTTGACTGGGGGTTCCGCCTGCCTTTCAGATTTATACACGCTCTGTGATGGACGCCGCTCTGCCAATGGCTTCCCCAAAAGAGGCTTCGGCCCCCACAGCGGAGAACTCGCCCTCCAACACGCTGTATCGGAATGCTGACCGGCAGAGGAAGAAGTCCAAGATGACTGATGAGGAGATCCTGGAGAAGCTAAGTGAGTGTTCTGTCCACCCTGCCTGTCTCTGTCTCTGTCTCTGTCTCTGTCTCTGTCTCTGTCTCTGTCTCTGTCTGTCTGTCTGTCTGTCTCTTCTGGAGGGGGTGGGCAAGAACAGACATTTGTCACTCAGAGGGCCTGAGGGCCCATCTAGTCCAACGTTCTCCTCTTCATAGTAGCATCCCAGACTCCTGGGAGCCAAGAGGGAACTCAGAGGGGCTGTAGAATCATAGGATGATTCTGAGACAGAAACAGCTTTCCTGTTATGTTACAGATGAGGAAACGGAGACCTAGAAAGCTCAGAGGGCCACAGATTTAGTTGGATGGGACCTCAGAGATCATCTAGTTGTATGTTACAGATAAGGGAAACTGAGGCCTAGAGAGGTCATAGGGCCACAGAAAGGACCTCAGATGTTTTTTAGTTCAGCCCTCACCCCTTTATGTTGCATATGAGGAAACTGAGGCCTAGAGAGGGCATAGGCCCAGAAGTTTAGAGTTGGAGGGGATCTCAGATCATCTAGTTCAGGGGTCGGCAAACTAATTTGGCCCCCCCTCCCGCCCCCTGTCCCTGCCCCTGCCCCTGTCTGCCCCACCCCACCCCCTCGCCTGTTTTTGAACATTCTGAAAGCTAATGATGGTTCTGACATTTTTAAATTTAGTAAAACTTGATTTTAAAAATGTCCCAACCCTCCTTTAGCTGGTCATGTCCAAAAGCAGGCGCCGGGCAACTTTGGCCCATGGGAAAGAGTTTGCTGACCCCTGGTTTATTCTAACCCTCTTATTTTACAGATGAGGAAACTGAGTCTCAGAGAGGTAGAGTGACTTGTCCATGGTCATACAGGTAGCCAGGATTTGAACCTGGGGCTTTGGACTCCTTATCCAGCAACCCCAACACTCTTGCCCAAGGTCACACAGCTAGTAAATAGCAGAGCTGGGACTGAAACCCGATTCTTCTGACTCCAAATGCCATTCTCTTTCCGCTAGCCCTCATCTATTTCGACCCATATTCCAAGTAGGAATCCTCTCTAACATCCCTGACAAGTGGACTTTCAGCATCTGCTTGCAGACTCCAGGGATGGGGAACTCACTACCCTCCTAGGCATCCCGTTCCACTTTGGGACCACTCAAGCCGAGAGGAAGTTTTTCCTTGTATGGAGCCTAAGTCTTTAACCCCATTTGCTCCTAGTGCTTCCCTCTGGGGCCAAGCAGAACAAAGCTAATCCCTCCTCCAGATAACCTACCGTGAGTATGGCACTGTTCCTCCAGGCTATACTGAATGGAAATTGAGAGTGGGAGGGCTAAATGAGCCCATCCTGAGCCAGGACCAGAGCCCAAGCCTCCAGACTCCTGGTCTCCTTGGGGACTTGAAGGCCCACTCGGTGCAGAGCTGCAGTTTGTCTCAGGTTGCAAGTGCTCCCATTTCCCAGAAGGGGAGCCTGAGGCCCTGAGCAAGGCATTCATTCCCCCCGCCCCGGGGTGGTCCCTCAGCCAGGCAGTGGCCCCTTATGGGTTTTGGGGCCTCATTCCCCTGTGCTGTTGACCAGCCTGTGTCCTTTCTCTCTCTCCTAGGAAGCATTGTAAGCATTGGCGATCCCAAGAAGAAATACACGAGATTTGAAAAAATTGGCCAAGGGTGAGTGAGTCTTTGTGATTGCCAGAGAGAGAGTGAGCATACGGGCTCTCTGGCCAGCAGCCCTCCCTCCCTGCTTGGGGCCCGTTTAGGTAAGGCCTCCCCTCTAAGCCCCCGATCTAGCAGGGGCCTCTGGCAGTAAGTAGCCCAGGTAATGGTAACATGGCGGCATTTATTCCATGTTGAGTGCCCTGGAGAGGAGAGGGCCAGCTTATGGTGGGCTGGGCTGGCTGGGGCAGGGGGCCGGGTAAGTAGAGAGAGAAGGCTTCCCCGAGAAGGTGTGGCATTGGAGTGAGGCTTTCAAAGATGATCGAGAAGTCGCAGGTGAGCAGCAGGAGGGTGGACATCTCAAGCCTGAGGAGCAGCCGTGGACCCGTGCCTAGAGGCAGAAGGAGCAGAGAGCAAACGGGGCAGCGTGGCGGCTGCCCACCCGAGGACCATGGGAGGCAGTTAGGAAGGCAGAGGCTGGAGGAGCAGGGAATCCCCCGGGGATGCAGCTTACTCAGAAGGCAGTGGGGGATCTGGAGATTCAGGAGAAAAGCAGGGAGCAAAACTATGGGTTAAAGATTGCAGAAGTCAATCCAGGAGGGTTAGGACCTGGGCTGCTCATCTCCGTTATGGACATGGGAGCGGGTGCTGAGAATAGAGCCAATAGCACGCGGGCCGGGTAGACACTTACTAGCTGGGAGACTCTGGGCAGGTCACTTCCACCCCCCCCCCCCATGTGCCCACTTCTTAATAGCCAGAGTTCTGGCCAGCATCAGCTTCTTGACCTGTAGAAAGAGGAGGTTGGACTAGATGACCTCCAAGATCCCTTTCAGCCTCAAATCCTGGGATCTTTTCAGCCTAGTACCTACCCCTCCCTTTCCTGTGGCCCCTCTGCCATCTACCAAGTGCTCCCATTTCCCAGAAGGGAAGCCTGAGGTCCTGATTTACCAGTCTGGCCTTACTTAACTCTTCCCATGCCCCTGATGGTGGAGTCTGGCCTCCCCTACTCTGTGCTCCTTGCTACTCACTCTTCTTGGCTTGCCCTCTCCAGCCTCTTGCCCTGCCCTGCTGTGGTGGGTGATTTCTCCCCTTCTCCACCTGCCTAGGCCTGGCCATGCTTCAGGGTTGGGGTTAGATGCTCCTTCCTCCTTTCCTGGAAGCCTTTCTGATCTGCCCAGCTGGAAAGGATCAGTCCTACTGTCAGGTGGAAAATGGGCGCCTTGGGGATCAGCATCTCTGGTCTTGGGCTTGGCAGCTAGCTAGATTGGAGGGCTAGGGAGAAGGAAGGACCTAGACCCTGAGGCTGTGAATCTGAACAAACCCCTGGGCTGCTGGGAAGCTCCGATGAGATGAGATGAGATGGAAAGCTTGTTGCCAACCTCTCGGGCTCTCCGAAGGCCCCTGTAATGGTTACTATTGCCTCCAGGCCTCCTCCATCCCTAAAGGCCAGGCCAGGAGCTGCTCCCCCCTGCTGAGCTGTCCTGGGGGAGTCCCACCCAATGCACCTGGGGGCCTCCTGCACACATTCTTTTAAGCTGATTTCTTCGGTGCAGAGAAGCAACCAGGGGTTAAATCCAGCCCTGGACTGAAGAGGTTTGCAGGAATGGAAAATAAACCATGGGCTGAGCCAGCTCCTTCCTTGGCATGCCCGGCTTGACCACCAGAGGGATGTTCTGACCGGGGCAGAGGCAAAGCTTAGCTAAGACAAAGGAGCCCTCCTTCAGGAAGCTGACAATTTACAGCAGCCACTTAGAAGGAAACTGGATGGCTGGGTGGATTGGGAGCCAAGCCTAGAGATTGGAGGTCTTGGGTTCAAATTTGACCTCAGACACTCCCTAGTTGGGCGACCCTGGGTAAGTCACTTCACCGCCATTGATTGGCCCTTACCGCTCACCCTTCTGCCTGTGAACCAATCCGTACACAGTACGGATTCTAAGAGGGAAAGGAAGGGTTTAAAAACTCAACAAATCATGATTAATCCAGTAAGACCAACTTCAACATTAGGTAATCCCATTTCTAATTGGGGGAAAGATGAGGAACTTTCCAAGTTGGAAGAGGAGAGCAAACAGGGGCAGCTCCCTGAATTCAGAAAAAAAGGAATTCGATGAGGGTGTGATCGAGGAGGTAGACTAAACGCTCACTCCAGGGCCAATGTCTGCGTCATTGACACATGTAAAACCCAGTGGAATCGCTCTTTGGCTCTGGGAGGAGGGAGGAAGGAGGGGAGGGAAAGAACATGGATCATGGAACCAGGGCAAACCAGCCTAAAATAAATACATAAATCAACTTTGAAAAAAGAGGAAAAAAGAAGTATCTCCCCCCTCCCCAAGTATCTCCAAAACAACCAAAGAAACATGGAAGGGGCCAGCCAGGTGGCTCAGAGGATTGAGAACCGAGCTTGGAGAGGGGAGGTCCTGAGTTCAAATGTGCCCTCGGATACTTCCTAGCTAGGTGATCCTGGGGAATCACCATTGCCCAGCCCTTAGCACTCTGGGCTTGGAACCAGTGCACAGTATCAGTTCACACCGCAGCTTAGAGAGCTCCTCCAGGGCTGGGTGCTGGGCGCCGGGCGCCGGGGAGTAGAAAGAAGAACAGGGTTGGGGAAGCTTCCTTCCAAGCTTGGAGGTGAGAAAGGAGGACTTGTGAGCAGGGCTTTGCTTTGAGCGGTATCAATCCCTTCATTTCCTTCGAAGGGCCAGAAATGCACACAATTGGGCCTGGTCTCCTTAGTCATTAACTGAGCTCTTTTCTCCCTCTCCCCTGCGCCCCAGGGCCTCAGGTACTGTCTATACTGCATTGGATATCGCCACCGGACAAGAGGTAAGTGCTACCATCGAACCAGTTCACAGGGAGCCCAGGCCCACCCGGCCTGGGCTCCCTGGGGCCTGGACCCACCTGGCCTTGGCCTCTGTGTCAGCCCTCACTCCAGAGACTTTGGGATTGTTTCAGAGGCTGCTGGGGAGGGGGGCCATCCTGGATCACATTCATGCCTGGGTCTCCAATGTCCTCTCAGGTGGCCATAAAGCAGATGAATCTCCAACAGCAGCCCAAGAAGGAATTAATTATTAACGAGATTCTCGTCATGAGGGAAAATAAGAACCCCAACATTGTGAATTATTTAGACAGGTAAGCACTTCTCGGCTGGGGGCTGTGGTGGCGGCTGGGCAGACCTGGTGGCTGGCATAACCATAGCCAGCCTTACTAGAGAGCCTCCCAACACACCCATGGAGACAAGGGCGGTGGGTGCTATTGGCCCTATTAAACAGCAAGGAACATGGAAGCTCCAGTAGTGCTTCGAGGTCCCTTGCCACAGTTGTGTCATAGCTAGTGGTAAGTGTTGAGCAAGGCAGGCTTTGAATCCAGCTCTTGGCAACTCCAAGCCTCATCCTCTCGCCTCTGTTGTGTAGACATTGTGATTTGGTGAGCCAGTGCAGCCAGCTGCCTGATGGACATGTGGAGAAAGAGGTCTTGGCCTCAAAGCTGTACCCATTGGGGGGAGGTTCTCAGAATAACGAGATAACTCCGGCGCCATACTTGACTTAGTGGCCATAGACCCTCTCGGACTGTGCTGGGAGTTCCGGGCCTGGGAGATGGGTAGCCCCAGAGAAGGGCACTGGAGGGGCAGGCAGTCCTGGGGAGTGGGCTCTTTGTCCATGGATACAGTACCAAGCCTCCATTCTCCATACGTAGTTGGGCTGAGGCTTGGCCTCTGCCCCTCACCTACTATTCCTGCCTGACTAATAATAATAGTGGGGACCGTGGCGGGAGAGGAGAGGGACACAGTGAGTGGTCTTTGCTTTTGTAAGCCAGGCAAGCTCCTGCCTGGGAAGCTTTTACAGCTCACGGTTGTGGGGCAGCTGACCTCTCTCCGAAAGGTGCCCAGCATGCTGTCTGTGACTCATGAGGCTGAGTCATGTCTAGTGAGCTCATTCTTTGGTAGGTAGGACAGAAATTCTCTGAGAAGAGGGGAGTCATCTGTGGGGGAGAATCTGGAATGAAACCAAGCTGGACCCAGGCTCGCCTCTGCTTCTCATTGGCTGTGGGCCCTCAGTCCGGCTCCTTCTTCCTCCTTTGGGATGAAGGTCAGCATGAAGACAGGAGCTTAGAGCAAGAAGGGACCACAGAGACCATCTAGGCCAGCGGTTCCCAAACTTTTTCGGCCTCCCGCCCCCTTTCCAGAAAAAATATGACTTAGCACCCCCTGTCACATACTATCACCGCCCCCAAATGCACCTGTGGCCGTCACCGCCTCCCTGGATCGCTGCAGCACCCACCAGGGGGCGGTGGCGCCCACTTTGGGAATCACTGATCTAGGCCAAGCCTTTCACAATAGAGGAGGAGATGGAGGCTCCAAGTGGCATCTGGAGAAGAGAGGAAGGCTTGGAACACGATGGCGATCTGTGACCTTGTGCCACAGCATGGCTAGTACATGGGCCTCCCATGCCCTAGAGACAAACACATCTGGAAACCCAGGGGCAATCGTCCAGTAACCCAGCTCAGCCATATCTCTGCCACATCCAAGACCTCCCTGTGTCTCTCAGTCACCCTTTCAACGATATAGTTGGTTTGCCAGGTTAAGAAAAAGACACTAGTACCTGCCTAAAGATAGGTGGCAGCAACCACTGCCCTCCTGCTTCATAAGATCAGTTGGCCCGCCTCCTTGATTTTGGTAGCAGAACAGGGAAAGGACTTGCCCATTCAGTCTCTTCTGTAGCAAGGGGGATTTGATTTGAAACCAGATCTCTTGGTTCAAGAGCCAATACTTCTACTTGCCCCAAGCTTATCTCCGAATGGTCTCCGAGGCCCTTCCCTCCCTTCCAACTTGGAGGGACATGATTCTTTGCAATCTGAGCTGTGTAGCAAGCCCGTCTGAATAATTCAGACTAAGAGTGGACTTAAGAGCTAGAATTATGCAGATGGCCAGGCTACACCGCCGGGGAGTCCTTCTGCTACTCTGTACACTGCCCATCCCTTTATTCACTCTACATTGAAAATGGCCTCCTGGCCTGGAACACCACATGGTCTTTGAGGCCCTCTCTTCCCCTCCTTCTGCTCCTTCCCTCTCTTTCTCATGTCTTACCCAGAGGGCAATCATTGTGCCTTGGGCCACCTGGCTTTCCAGCTTGACTTCATCATCATTCTAGAGCAGAGAACATGGATTGCCTGAGCATAAAAGGACCTTAAGGGTCATTTAGTGGTTTTTACAGATGAGGAAACTAAGGCCAGAGAGGGGAAACGTCTTGCCCAAGTAATTAGCCGATTCTAAATTTCAATCTAGCTTCTTTGACCCTTCTCTCCCGTGCCCTGAGTCAGTTGTCCTGGATTTATATGGGGACACTCCCTTAGCCCTCTCTGTTCCTTCATTCCTCATAGCTATTTAGTGGGCGATGAGCTGTGGGTCGTGATGGAGTACCTGGCTGGTGGTTCTTTGACCGATGTTGTCACAGAGACTTGTATGGATGAGGGCCAGATAGCAGCCGTCTGCAGAGAGGTAAGAAGTTGAGGCATGCCCCACAGCAGGGAAGTCCTCAGCCCTGGAAATGATGGCCTTTGGGATCTTGCAGGCCCCCAGACCAACCATGGGCACCAGAACATGGAACCTCTTCCAGGGTATCCTTTTCTCCCATTCCCAGGCCAGGGGTTTCAGGTGCTGCATGGAGGACCCCAACCCCAGCTCTGTTTCTCCCACTCTCACTGTCACAGGGGCTGGGGTGTGTCCACCGGGGTTGGGGGTGGGTTATTCTGGCCTCCCAGGCTGTACCCAGCTGGGGATGGCTGGGGATGAAGCGGGTGGGATTGTGTTGGGCCCAGGAAATGCTCTCAGCCTTTTAACCAACAGGATGTTTTTGCTTCAGTGTCTCCAGGCCTTGGATTTCTTACATTCTAACCAAGTCATCCACAGAGACATTAAGAGTGACAACATTCTTCTCGGGATGGATGGCTCGGTCAAACTGAGTAGGTACCCATGGGCTGTGGGTGGGCCATTGGGGAGCTTCTGCCCTTGGGGCAAGGCCATAGCCGTTGGTAAGAAGCATCTAGAAAATGGGCGGGACCAGAGGAGAGAAGCTGGCAGACGACCTGGGAGCCCAGAGCTCATGTCAGGCCTTGGCGAGGGCATCATGTCATTCCGTGCTCATACACCCCACCATAAGCTAGGCGGTTCAATTCACTTCCATTCAGGAGGCACTTACATTGTGCCAGGTATGGCTGTGGGCCTTGGAGATACAGAGACAAAACTGGAATGCTGAATGAAGGGCCAGCCATTTAGGTTTCGTAGCAGAAATCGGCCTCCCCAGAGCAGCTCCTTTACTTCATGCCAACAAGTATGGCGCCAGATCCTTTCAGCTCTGCCCTGGCTGAGCGATCACTGAACCCACCAGAGTGGGACACGTTTTCTTCCTCAAAGCTGGCTTCTCTGGTCTTCTCATATTGCCCATGAAATTTCCCCACCACTCTGGATTTGAGCTTGGGTGCTCCAAGGGCAAGGAGGCCCTTTGAGCAGCACCTTTTCCCCAGCCTGATACCCTCACAGAAACTAGCTACTCTCCAGCCAAGGGCTTGGTTCCCTTGTCCAAAGCCCTCCAAAAAAATTGGGGATCACCCAGAGCTCACTTTGGTCAGGTGACCTCAGAGATGACCCCGAGTGGCACAGAGCCAGGAATCTGTCCCCTTTGGAGAGGATTCTGAATCCCCATAGGCCAGCTAGTGTGGGGAATAGTGGAGAAGGGCTGATATGGGGAGCTATTGGGCTGCGATCCCTTAGCCTTTGCTTTTCTTGGACTCACTTTCCTAATCTGTAAATAGGGTTATTTGTACTTATGCCCCGCAACGAGGTATAGGGAACTCTCAAATGAGGAAGGGTGGCACAGCCAGGGACTTGCTCTGTGCTTAGCCACCTAAGAGACTCGGTGTTAAATTCATTCATTCCTCTGGCTCTCAGTTAGTGGCCAGGGCAGGCCAAGCTACTCTGAGGCTGCTCAGGAGATGCTGGGCACATTCTCTGTCTATCAGCAGAAGCCCCTAAAGGCCTCGGGACCCTCCAAATTCCAGGAGGATCCCAAGAAAATGGAATGTCCAGTCATGGGCATGGTGCACCCAAGGCTGGCAGCTCGCTGCTCCTTCCCAGTCAGTGACAGCCAAGAGACTTGCCTTTTGCTGCAGACGTGCTTCCCTTGGCTTTTCCTGCTTCAGTAGTAGCCAGTTTGCAGAGTGCAGGCAACAGGGACTGAGCTTCTGATTCCTCTGGTCTAGAGAACTCCCTACACCAGGGCAGGTCAGTGCCTGTTCTGGAGCACTGAAAGAGGTTAAGTCTTTTGCCCAAGTGACCCCACCAGTATGTATCAGAGGTGGAATCTGAACCTTACATCTTCTTGCCTTTGAGGCCAGCTTTTTATCCACTTCACCAGGATGATTTTCTGGGGTAGAAGGCCACGGGGGCCAGCTAGCTAGGTAGCTCAGTAGATAGCCAGGTCTAGAGATGGGAGGTCCTGGATTCAAATCTAGCCTCAGACACTTCCTAGCTGTGCGACCCTGGGCAAGTCACTTGACCCCCATTGCCTCGCCCTTATCACTCTTCTACTTTGGAACCAATACACAGTATTGATTCAATGATGGAAGTGGGGAAGGGTTTTTTAAAGGAAGAACAGCCCCTGCCTGACCCCAGAGTGAGCTAGCTTTCCTGTCCTCTGCCTGTTTAGGGCATGCTTGGAAGTGTCCCTTTCAGTGTGTGTTTGAGTGTGCCATGCCAGGACCTAACAATGCCCTTTTCTCCACAGCGGACTTTGGGTTTTGTGCCCAGATCACCCCTGAACAAAGCAAAAGGAGTACCATGGTGGGGACTCCCTATTGGATGGCCCCTGAAGTGGTGACAAGGAAGGCCTATGGCCCGAAAGTGGATATCTGGTCCCTTGGGATCATGGCAATAGAAATGGTGGAGGGCGAGCCCCCATACCTGAATGAAAATCCCCTGCGGGTAAGTGGGATAAAGAGACACCATTCTGCCACCCTGCCCACAGCCCAGGGCTCAGAGTGAGGCCAAAGCTGACAAAGGCTGGTTCTCCCCGGACGGTTGTCATGCAAGGGCCTGCTCCAGTTTGATGTCATTGCTTGATTCTGGTGTATTTCAGGTCCAGAAGGTACATCAGAGCTAGCAGGTCTACTCTCCCAGGCCTAGCACTGACTACCTGTGGGACCTTGGCCCAATTCTTGGCCTCAGTTTCCTCTTCTGTTAAATTGAGTGGGCTGGATGAGATGGCCTCTAGGGCCCCTCCCAGTTCAGCCAATCTGTTCATCTCTGGAGTACAGGCCCAGTGGTGGCAGGTGGGTCTAGTGTCCAAGGGGCCGGCCAACTCCTGGGGGTAGATGATCTTTTCTGGCCATAGCTGCTATAGCTTGGAGAGACTGGAGGAGGGAATGCTTGCATCAGTGGACCTCCAGCCTCTAGAGCCGGGCCAGGAATAGGGAGAAAGTCCTGTCTAGGGCCAATAGGTCACAACTCCCTGCTCCAGGGAGAAGGAGCAGGTCCAGGGCTTGACCTGCGCCCAGAGACTCAGGCTCCCTGCCTGGGACTTGCCTTGGTGTTTATAAGCTCCTGTGCCCATGGGGAAGCAGCTCAGAGAGACTCCCTGGAGGCCCTGTTCCCATGGCTTCCTCCTGAGTCAGAGGCCCTATCTCTGTCCTGTGGACAGATGGTTCCCCTTCCTGCCCGTTGGCTACCTCCATCACCTGCTACCCCCAATCTGGGGCCTGAAGCAGGGCCAGGTAGGAGGGATCCTGTGGAGCAGCGTACCCCACTGCCAACTGGTTGTGTCTCTATCCCTGCTAACTGGTAGAGGGAGGAGATGGCCAGGCCCGTTCCTGGGTATTAACCAGGCCTCTCCCCTAGGTCAGGCTAGACAGTGCCTGCATGAGCCAGGCAGGCCTGGAAGGGGAAGCCAGCCCTTTGAGAATGGAGCGGTGTGCCCAAGCAGGCTTCAGATGCTAAGGGAGAGGTCTTCACTCCTGGATCGATTGACGGATTGGGTGGGGGGAACATTTAGAGGAGAGAAGGAGGGGGCAGGGAGGAGGGCTGCTACAGAGCTAGGAGAAGTGGCCCCCTCCCCTATCTCACCCCCTGAGGTTCCTACGGTACAGGAAACCTCTAAGTGCTGGGTCTGCCTTGGATTCTGGCTCTATCATGGACCATACAACCTTGGGCAAATCACTTCGCCTTCCTGAGCCTCGGTTTCCCCTTCTGAAAAAATAGGGGTTTGGCCTAACTGGCTTTGGAGGTCCCTTGCAGTTCTGTCATCCATGATCCTAGGGTCCTCCTAGATGGAGGGTAGGGCTCCTCTCCATGTTTTCTGGGACCCCCAGCACACACCGTGGTGTTCTTTTTTTCCCTACCCATTTACCATGCTCATTTATATTGTCATTGATATATATGTAGATATACGTTAAGCTTCTTAACTTAAACAAGCACTTGCTAAGTAAGCCCTTGGTGGTTTGAGCTGGAATAATGGAAACCAGCACTAGAGCCCGCATCAGGTGCACTTTGCCAATTGTGGGCCCTTGGGCTAAGCTTGTTGGGCCTTCTCTCTAAAATGAGTAAGAAGAGCCTTTCCTTGTAGTCCTCTTGGGGTGGGTGTGAGTGCCCTATGAGCTCCTGGAGGAGAAGGGCCCTCTTGCCTAAGTGCCTCCTGTCTCTGCCCAGGCCTTGTACCTTATAGCTACTAATGGTACCCCGGAGCTTCAGAATCCTGAGCGACTTTCTCCTGTGTTCCGAGACTTTTTAAACCGCTGCCTGGAGATGGATGTTGACCGGCGAGGGTCTGCCAAGGAGCTTTTGCAGGTAAAACAAAGAGGACAATGGGAAGGACAGCAGGGACCCCTAGCCTGCCTCCTTGCTTGCCTGGCTTTCCCCCAGGGCCATATCTGCTCTCTGCAGATACTTATAGCTCAAGGGAGTGATCACATGACATCTGGCAAGTGGGGCCTTGGTTCTAGAAAAACCTTTTGACTGAATGGAGCCAGCAGGGTGGCCAAAACCTTGAGTTAGGAATCCAAGGACTTACCTTTGAATTCTCATTTGGCCCCTTCCTGCCCATGTGAACTTGGTTGAGTGCCTTCCCTTTCTTTACTGGGCAGGCATCAGTTTCCTGCTCTGTAAAAGGAGGAAATCCGACTCCTCTGATAGCTGTGATTTTGCGATTTGTCCAGCTCTAAAGGCCTCAGCCTCTATATGGGCTATTCTAAGCTTGGATTGTGATAGAAGAGCTAGAAGGCACCTTTCGGACTGTCTTAGTCTATCCAGCTCTGCTTCCCATTTCTGAGATGGAGAAATTAAGGCCCAGAAAGCACCAAAGGATCATAGGGGTTCAGCAAGCCCAGCCCCTCTTCCATTTCCTAGAGGAAGAAACTGAGGTCCCAAAGGAGATCTGACTGGCCCAAGGTCACATGGGGAAGAAGGCTTTTGAGCCAGGCCCTCTGGCTCCAGAGCAAGCACTTTGCTTATTATACCTCACCTGTATCCTCTGCAAAGACAGTCCTAGAGCCCAGCCTGGAATAGCCGTCCTGAGGACCCAAGTGTCCTAAATTCCAGCCATGTATTCTGTCTGCTTGGCCTCCTATATTTTTAATCTTCCCCAGGAGACTTCTAGGACTTGGTGACTTGGGCACCCAGCATCCCCATGGGCTCAGAGAAAGCGCACTGCTGCCCAAGTTAATCTATGAGTGTGAGGCTCATGGTCTCAGAGGTCTTGAGGCCCTGGATCTCTCATTCCTTGAGTTTTGGGGAGCGTGGTGAGACTCATGTTCAGCTTCGGTCCCAGTGCTGGGAGCAAGTTTTTTGGCTGGATCCCAGGGGACCCACAGCTGTCAGACTTTGCCACCATTAGCCATTTGTTTTCTGATGCCAACAGGCCTGAGCCACAGACTGGGCCACACTGAGCCTGTAGCCTTTGGTCCATTAGTGCACAGACCGACTGAGAGGACAGACCCCCTGTGTATAGCTAGAGTAGCATCCCTGGACTCCCACCCAAGGCTCGTGGAGTCTCTCTCAGAAGTCACTCGCGTGTGTCCAACCCGTAGCTTGGGGCCAACTACTGATGACTTTCTTTGTCCCATCTCCACTGACTTGAGTGCCCAGCTTGCTTTGAAGGCTTCTAGCCCAGGCGATGGAGAGGAAGTGCTAAAGGGTCAAAACTGAATAAGGCAGGCTAGGGAGTTCCGTGCGTGTATGTGTGTGTGTGTCTGTCTGTCTGTCTGTCTGTGGGGGGGGGCAGGGGCAGGGGCAAGGGGACGTGGATGGCAGCTTTGAAACTCGCCGAGTTAGGGCAGCAGTGGGGCTTCCAAGTGGAGATGTTGATTCCCCAGGTAGAGGCCCGAAGCTAGAGCGAGAGGTTGGGGCTGGAGGCAGAGATCCGGGGACTGTCCGTATGGATGGGATGGCCTGAGAATGGAGAAGGGGCTAGGTAGAGAAGAGCGGAGGCCCGGCAGCTGACTTGTGGGGGATGTCTGCACAAAGGCAGGGGTTAGGGTCAGGAGGCAAACCAGGCAGCAAAGAGGAGAGCTCCCAGTCATCAGAGTTTCGAGCTTCTGAGCCAGCAATGAAGCAGGAAGACAAAAGAAAGGTCACTGAGTTTGGCCGGCGTGAGGGTGGTTCTTGGCCAAGGAGATGCTTTGGGTAACTGTAAGGACTCCTCCTGGGTCAATTCAACTCATGAGGCAATGAAAGTCAGGGACCGACTGAGGTTGCAGCTCTGTGACGTTCAGTTCTGGGAAAGCGTAAGATCTTATGGGTGGGAGATGGGCCAGGAGGGTGCAGCAGAAAGCATTCTGGTTTGGGAGTCAGAGGAGCTGGGTTCATGACCCGGCGCTGACCCTTACCACCAGCATGATCTTGGCCAAGTCCCTTCTCCTCCCTGGGGCCTCGGTTTCCTGGGCTGCTAAATGAGGGGCTTAGAGCAGCCAGCCTCTGAGATCCCTTCCAGCTCTCAGTCTATGGCTCCATGGTCTTGTATCATATGAAAAGCAACACAGATGAACGGGACATCACGGCGTGCTGCAGAACAGAACCCAGCCGAATGGCCTGTGGTGTTGAAGGAAGCGGCGTCCCAATAATGCTCCATCTTTTCCTTTTTTATTGCAGCATCCTTTTTTAAAACTAGCCAAGCCTCTCTCCAGCCTGACTCCTCTGATCCTTGCCGCGAAAGAAGCGATTAAGAACAGCAGCCGCTAGTGAGGAGAGGGAGGGCCTTCACCCGCCCTGGCCCTGGCGCGTGTAGACCCAGATCCCTCAAGACTGTAGGATCTCACTACCTGTGCTGCAGCACAGACCGAAAGACAAACAAACCTAATTTGGATGTCCCCAGTGCATGGGGGCTGAGCCCGCCCTTCTAGGAATGGAGCCTTTCCCCCCACTCCCTCCAATCATATACCTTTGCCAGCTGGAGCCAGCTCAGGGCTGCATGGGCCTTTTGAGCAGCCGGGCTAGAGGAGGAAACATCTCCTGGCTGTTTCCACCAGCTGCCCCAATAGTCAGGAACAGCTCTCCATTGTGGGCTGGCTGCCCATGCCCTTCCTTGTCCAATGCCTGGCTTGTTGCTTTTCCCAGTGTCTGGTCTGCTTTGGCATTAGAGAAGGAAGAAGGGGCCCCTCCGGCTCTCAGATGGCTTCTGCCCACCTGCCCACCTGGCTCCCATTCCCACATTCAGTTTGCCTGTGGTAGGACAGACAGAAAATAATGGCTTGGCTGTCTGCAAAGAGGCAGAATGAGCGTGCTGTGAATGAGACCTCATCTGTGACCTCAGCCCTCGAACCCTGCTTCCAACCCCCAATCCCCAATCCTCACCCGAACCCCCGAGCTTGGGGCCTCCTTCCTTGGGTCAGCTCGGTTTGTCTCACTCATGGTTTGCGTTTGCCTTGAGAAAGGTAGCTTGTCACATTTATTTTCTTTTTCAAAGTCAAAAGATGAGTGTGTTTAGGAGGGCATGGCTTGGGGGTTCCATTTTCTGCCTGAAGCACAGGAAGAAGGCCCCCCCTACCCCACCCCTTGGCTTCCCTTGTTCCTAGATGCCTGGAGAAGGTTGCATAGATTCACATGGCAAGGCCTGTTCCTGCTGGGCTTCAGGAGAGAGTCCTGGTCCCCACCCTGAACTTGTCTCTGGATATCCGCCCAGGAAGGCAATCCAGGGGGCCTCCAGAAAGATCTCCATGCTACCTCTTGACTCCTCCCATGTGCACGTGGTGTCACGTAGTGACCTAGCCTCTGCCCAGGGAGAGGAGAAGAGCCTGCCCCCCCCCCTCATGACCGAGCTGAATCATTTTTATTCTGACAATAACTGTGTAAGGTGATGATTTGTACATTTTTTTTTTCATAATAAAAAGATCTGGTGAGGAGAGACCTGGTTAGCACTCACTTTGCTAGTGAGCTGTGGCAGGATCTTTGCTGCTGACTTTGTGTCCCCTTTGAGAACTGGGCATCGGTTAGGCTCTTGAGAAGAAGACTATGGGTGCTGTCCCCCTCTTCTAGGTTCTCCCCAGACAGGTTTCAGGTTAGGGTGTTTGTCCTGTTAACCATTTAGCAACATTGAATTCTGAGAACCTGCCCACATGCCTCAGTGGGAATCTGTTTCCTTTTCCAGCAGAGTTCCCAAAACAATTTCACTTGAGAACCCCCCTGAGGCATGAGTGGCACTCTTTCATGGTCTTTCCCCAAAGACTCAGCTGCTGACACTTTTTGGTTTCTTACAAGGAAGGGATGGAGAGAGTGAAGGAAGGAGGAAGGGAGGTTTCAAGGGAATGGGAAAGAAAAGAAAGGACTTGCTTCTTTTTTGAGCTCAGTGACATCTTGAAAAGATTTGAGTTGGGTTTCTGAGTCCTTGAAAAACTCAAGGTTTCTGTTGAAGAAAGCTCAAGATTTGTAGTATGTCAGGCATCCGAATACAATGTGTCTGAATTCAGGCTAGGAAATAAAGGGTTAAGTGAGAGTTTTTCGGTCTATGGTTCCCTTCCTGCCATTTCGAAGGCCTATTCACCCAGTCATCTATCCATTCATTCATCCATCCATCCTTCTTTCCTTCCACCCACTCACAGACTCAGAAGATACCTTAGTGGCCATCTAGCCCAGCCCATACCCAAAAAGAATCCCTGCTGTAACATATCTGACGTGTAGCACATCACCCATCAACAATACAAACAAATAGTTATTAAGTGCTTGCTGTGTGCAAGACTCCATGCTGGGCAGAGGGGATACAAAGACAAAAAAAACCAAACATCTGTCCATTTATCCATCCTACCACCCATCTAGTCACTTGCCCATTTACCCACTCATGCATTCACCTACTGCCTCTTCTATTCATTCGCTTGGCTCACTCAGCTACCTACTCATCCAGACCTCCATTCATAAGTCCTTCTACCTATTCCTATACTTACTCATCCAGGATTCACCCATCCACCTCCCTGTTCATTCATCTGTTCATTCCCTTTTCCATTCTGTCTTCCATAGCTCTCATTTCTTTTCCAGTTTCTTCCTCAAGCACTCGCATTCCATTTATAAAAATGTTTTTAATCTTTTGAAGCTCTTGTTTCATCTCTTCTGGGAATTCTAGTTGCGTTTGTACCCAAGCTGGGTTTTTCTCTGAGCCTTTGCTTGGAGTCACGCTCCTCCTTTACATTTCTGTCCTGAGCATTCCTGACACCATAATAGCTCATTATGGTAGGGTCCTGGTTTCGTTTGCCCGTTCTTCCAACCTTCTTCCTGACTTCGGCTTCATTGTGATTATATCCATTCATCCGTTCATCCACCTATCCTAGCATCTCCCATTCACTCATTCATCTATTCATTTGTCTGTCTCATCTATTCTTCATTCATACGTTCACTCGCTCACCCCTCTACTAATCCATCCATGATCTATCCCTACCTATCTTTCTGTCCATCGACTCATTAACTTATCCATCATTGATCCACCAACCAACCCATCCATCTCATCATCTATCCAACTGCCTAGCTGACTGACCTTCATCCATCCATCCATCCGTCCGTCCGTCTGTCCATCTCCCCACACAGTCAGCCATCCCCTGAAATGAAAGCACCGTCTGTGGGGAGTTTAGGCTAAGCCCACACTGTTAGTTGTCCCATCGGGGAGGTGATTCTGCTTTCCTGTGTGGATAGAAGGTTTGGGGGACTTGGCCCTCCAAAGAAATAGAAACATGCAAAGGAAGGAAGACGAGGCGAGGAAAGTGTGTGGACCCATCCTTTGTTTGGAGCGGTCTCTGGGGGAGACAGGCTGGCTGGGCCAAGGAGTTTCCAGGCAGCTGCTGGAGCTAATGCGAGGCCTTCATTTTCATTTTAGTTGAAAATCCGTGTTTGTATTCCTCAGTGATAGATGTCGGTTGTCTCCATAGAGGCATAAGATGCTTGTTGGGTTGCAGTGGAGGGATGGATGTTCTGTCCTCGGTGTGTGTGTGTGTGTGTGTGTGTGTGTGTGTGTGTGTGTGTGTGTGTGTGTGTGTGTGTGTGTGTGTTAGGGGGTGGGGGTGGGGGGGATCCTGACCTGGGTTGACCAGAAAGAACGATGAACTAATAAATGTCCTTTGTGTGCCCTTCAGGGCCTTTCCTTGGAGACCCTGAAGCAGTGATCCTTCAGCTCACTGCATGTAGGGAAATGGCTGTTCTTCTGGGTTCTCCAAGGTCCTGTCTGACCCCTGCTGGGCCACAAAGGCCAATGGTAACCCAAATCTCTAGGCATGCCCTCCAAGCAGACAAATGGACGAGTGTGCATATGTAGATATTCTGAGAACCATCCATTTTCTCAGGCTCCTCCTTCCATGATGCTGGACAGCTACTTACATTTTGTTGAAGTATTACCGATGGGCTGTTTCTCTTGCCAAACTTCTGCTGGAGGAGTAGCCTACGACATGTTTAAACATCCCTTCCTCCCTACGGCAAAGGCCTTTTTCCCCGTTCCCCACCTCTTTCTCTAGTTCCTCCTGGTAAATGTGGCTGGCTCTTTCCTGTGACTCCAGGGCTTCTCAGCTCCCAAAGCCTCAGCCTGGGGGCAGTGGCAGGAGGGGCAGAGAGGCCCGACGGGCACAGTAGAGATGACTCGAGAGAAAAAAAGAACCTTGATGTTTCCCTGTGAATTAGTGAGTTGTTGCTTCCCCGCAGTAGTCACAGGTTGGCCGTCATGATGTCCGGCGTCAGTCATTGTGGTGGGCGATGGCTACGCTTGCAAGGCCCTGCCTGTCTGTCCTTGTCAGTTTCTGTGTGTCTGTGCTCTGTCATTGGCCACTGACCGGCCGTCTATGAAGACTCGAGTCAAATATTTATTCTTTGTCTAATTCAGATTTCTTTCTGGTGAGCTAATTCTGCTTTACCATTGGTCTTCACGCCCATCCCTCTCTTGATAGATGTGCTTCTTGTTGCTCAAGTTTCCTGAGACTTGGAGAAGGATCTTTGTAACTCCGTGAGCCTGGAACAAGCCCATTTCTTTGCCTCTTGGGCTGTTTATTCTAACTGAATCCATCAGAGAATCAGAGAACATTAGACATGGAGGGGATCATAGAGCTCATCTAATCCAACCCCCATCATTTTACAGAGGAGGAAACTGAGGCCCAGAGAGGTTAAATGCCTTGTCCAAGGATACAAAGCAAGTTAGCAGTGGAGTCAGGGACTCGAAGGCAAGTCTTCTGGTCCCAAGTCCAGGGCTCTGCCACACCACATTGCCTAGCAGATGCCGCTAAAACTCTTTGCCCAAGTGTAGATGAGGTCCAGCAGAGGACAGTGCAGCCAGCTCGACCAGGTCTGTAACGCTCTGTTCAGCAGGCGGCATGGGGATGTGGGCTGCATGTGTATTGGGCCCTCCAAGGCCATCACTGGCCACAGAAGAAGAGATGAGAAGGCCCAGGCTTATCGGCTCTCCAGAAACTTATGCTTCGTCCTTTGGATGGGTGGAGTCTGTTTTCAGGACTGAGGTCAGAGGGGTGAGGAGTCTGGTTTTCCAGAGGCCCAGAATGGAACGGGCCCCAGAGGGTCCAAGCAACAAGCCTGTGACCTGAGAGAGCATGGGAAGTGGGTGGTTCCTCTGTTGTCCTGAGATGGTCGGGTTGTCGGGTTGTCATATGCTAAGGGATTCACCGGCCCCTCCAGGTCTGGGTCTGCAGCAAGTAGCTCCTGTCTTTTATTCATCTAGGCAGGATTCTTCTCTTAAGTCCAGATAGTTAAGTGGGGCTGATTTTCCCAGAAGTGAAGGCATGGGCCTGAGGGCTGAGTGGGTAAACATTGGCAGATGGCAAATGCCACTGGCACAGGCAGCTTGCTGGCACTCCAGCATGTTTGGCTGGTGTTGCTTTGAGGTACCCACCATGGGCTGGCAGTGCTCCTGGCATAGCACAGCAGGCAGAATTTCTAGAAAGACAATGTGTGTGTGTGCACGTGTGCAAGCGTGTGTGTGAGTGCTCCCTACTCACTCACTCAAATGATTTTAGGCTTGGCATTGATGTGAATTCTGTCACCACTAACCCGGATCCCTGCCCCTCCATGCCTTGGCATCCTGGGCAATTCATTTTCCGAAAAGCCTCCATAAGGCCCCACCTCTCCGTTCTGGAGGCTTGGGCCATTTGTTAGGCACTGGGCTAGTGCTCAGGCTGCCTGTGTGGGACCAGCCCCTTTCCCCATCAGGTCCTTTTTCGGTGTTCCCTGTGGTTATGCTGCTGGTCCTTAGTTTGCTGCCCCCGTGCCCACTCTCCTCGTCCGAGGCCTCTGACCATTGGGTTCTTTGGAGAACGTGGGGTTCCTGTGACGTGAAGCCCTTCAGGTCCCCAACGAGAACTTGGGATTTGAAAGGTGGGCTTTTGTGGCAGCGGGTAGCTCCTTTGCAAGGAGATTTCATCTTTGTGGCAGGGCTTCTCTGGGAACGTGCAAACACTCCCTCCAGAGCAAGGTCTTCCCTGCCATGCCTAGCCACCTATGGGGCCTCCATCCCTCGAGGCTCAGCCAATAAGAGCTGCTGGGTCCCCCCGATGGCTGAGCTGGCAAGGACACGTGATGATGCAAACCCTTTCCTCTTGGGGTAAGGGAGGCATGGGTTCGAGTTGTGAGTTGCAGAATGGGTTCGAGCTAGGTTTTCTGTGTCGTGGGCTGAGATGGGCCAGAATTCATGCTTGATCGGGGTCCCTAAGAGCTGGGAATATCTTCTGGAGCAGTGTCAGCTGGAGTAAGGGAACGAAATCATATCAACCCACCACTGTAGCGTAAAGAAAGCCCTTCCAAGTTGGCAGCCGAGACTAAAAATGCTGCTCTCCCTATGTGCGGCAAGAGGGTATAGCACCTGGCCCGTTACCTTTGTGCCCAATACCATTCCCACTTCTCGATTGGCTATGGCTGTCTGGCCCTAGGCTGGTATAGTGGGAGCTTAGCAAGTATCAGGCCCCAAATATACTTCCCAGCGTACAGTGCGGAGTGGCAGGGGAAGCCAATGAGTATGGTCACTCTGCAATGGTGAGCTGCCCCCTTTCCTGAAGGATGAGGCCTTCCAAAAGAGGTGTATTTATGGGAATGCCCAGTCTGTTGCAACCCTCCCTCCTCCAAACTGTCTTGCTCCTTCAGTCCTCAGTCTGGCCAACCCTGGTGCCCGGGCAGCTTGTCCAGCTCCACCTCTGCTGATGATACTCAAGCACCATCTGCTGACTTGGAGTCCCGTCCCAAGGCTACACCTTGAGGTGGATGTCAAGTAATAAATAATGTTGGATCAGCCCAAGCAATTCTGAGAGCTGCCACTGGGGGAACAGCACTGGCCCAGGGTGTGGCTGCCTAGACCTAGCGGTGAGGCTGGCCACCTTCTGCTCTGTGGCAGTGGGCAGAATTGTAAGTCGAGGTTTTAGGAGCTCTTCTGGTCTAGAGGTTAAGCCTTTCAGACCCAGCCTCAAAGGGGGTGAGGGTTAGTAGCCATCCCCACCTCAAGTTGGCCTCGGTGTTTGCTGGCGAGGTGGGTAAAAACTCCAGGGCTGGGAGGGACGACTTAGAGCTCTCATGGTCCTGAACAGGTCTGCTGGGAACGGGCCTTCTCTCACTGAGGTCTGCTCATCGGAGGCTGAGGGGCCTCACTTATCCTGGGGGCATGGGGTGTGAGGAGGTGCTGGCTTTTTGTAGCAGCCTCTGCCCTCCATCCAAGAAGCAGGGCCATGCCCTAGACTAGGGGAGCTCGTCCCATTTCTCCACATGACCTCTCCCAGCCCAGGTTCCACTCAGCTTGGGCTTCTAGGCTAGTGTGACTTGGGAATGAAGGTGCTCAGTCCATGGGGAATGGAACCTAGAGCATCTGGGGGAGGCTGCTGCAGGAGAAGGGCCTGGGGTGACGCAGGGGGCGCCGTGTCATCTCCTCTGTCTGAGGACCTGCCTGCCAGGGGCTCAGTGGCCATCACAGGATGCCAGAGCTGGAAGGGACCTCAGAGAAGACCTAGCTCACTCAACTCCTTCCTTTTCTGGGCCCAAAGAGTGGAAGGGACCTATCCAAAGTCACCCAGCAAGTGCAAAGTTGAGCCCCCGTCCACAGATCCCTTACCCAGGGCTGCTGCTTCTTTACTATGTGCTCCTTCATCATATGGGCTCAGTCCCAGAATCCTGTAACTCATTAGTGGCTTGAGTGTAAAATGGAAGCCTGGCTGGGAGAGCCAGATCCCCGTGATCCTCGGTGGGCTCCCACATGGGGCCTTTAAGGGAGCAGGAGCCCGGCCCTGGCTGGTGACTAGCATGCCTCGGCTAGCTGGGGCAGGGTCCGCGCTCCTAAAGGGTCCGAGGCTCTGGCCCAGCTAGGGACCTCCTTTCATCCGCAAATGTGAGTTGGCCGTGTCCTGTCCCATCCTGTCCTGTCCTGTCTTGTCCTGTCCCATCCCACGCCAACCTGCTCTCCCTCTTCAATGCCAGGTGGGCTGGGCTGGGTTGGGGTTGGGGAGCCGGGGTGGATCCCAATGTGAACTTCTTTGACATTGTGGTTGACGCACTAGAGATTGACTATGGCTTCTGCATGACTGTATCTTGAGTGTAACAAATATTGCTGTTCGAAGCTTGGACCTCCAGTCCTGTGAATAAAAATGACCTGAACCGCACACTGCCTGCCACGTCTTGTCTTCTCTGTCGCTCCTGGGCTGCCTCCTCCCCTTGCCCCTGCCTTGGCCTTGCCCTTGTCCTGGCTCCCGCCAGTGAAGGTGATGCCACCTCCCAGGGCCTGCCTGCCCAAGGGGTGCCCATGCCTTGGCTCAGGACCGTGTCCAGTGTGAAGTGCCTCCAGTATGTGCACGTGGCTGGAGAGACAGCTTCCATGTCTGTGGTGCTCCAAGGTTTCATCCATCCTGACGCCCGCTGGACAGCTTCCGTTGGACATGCCATCCGTGTCTCGAACTTGACATGCCCAACACAGAAGCTATTCGATTTCTCTACCACTCCTGCCAACCGCCCCTAGTAGACTTGGGAAGCCCCGACTTCCCATCCCTTCTGGGACGTTCACCAGCTCCAGGCAAGTTGCCCTTCTCTGAGCCTCAGTTTCTCCATCTGGAAAATGGGGGAACTCTTTGTAGTTCTGGCCTCATGGGGTGGCTGGGAAACTAATGAAGCGATACAAGTGCTTTGCAAACTTAAAGGGGCCACCAAATCACGGATTGATTTTCACTGTTCTGGGGGTTGGAGACCTCATAGTCATCCTCAGCTCTTCCATTCTCTAGCCCTCCTCACTGCTGGGCCTTTGCCCAGGCTGTTCCCCATGCCAGGAGTGCATTCCTTCCTTGCCTCTGAGAAGATGAGCTCAGGTGGCCTGGACTTTTGAGGAACCAGAACTGGGTTAAGGAAGGAGATGTTTGGGTGTGGCCCCTTTCAGATTTGGGCTACCCAGTTCCTTTCTTCCCATGGGAAAGGGCATTCAAGTGAGCAGCCATTTGCACATGAAAGGGCAAGGGAGCCCATTGATTCAGGGCCTGCCCATGCCCTCTCCTCCCCCTCCTGCTAGGGGGAGGGCAGCACTAGCCATGGAGCTGCCGAATCCTTCATTCGGAAAGAATGCCAGTCAAGAAGGCCTTGTCAGGCCAGTCCTTTACCCCATCTCTTACCCAGCAAAGCCTGGCAGACAGCTCTCTCTCCCCACCCCCACTTCCCATTGGCAGAAGCGCAGGGCATTGCCTGGCAGGGCAGGGTTTGATAGTGTGGCCTCGGGGCACCGGCAAAGTTCCTATGGGTCCTCTGGCTGATTCGAAGCTGGAGGTGGCACAGAAGCCCGCCTTCATCAGAACAGCTTCCACTGCCGTCCACACGTCCGCCAGTGTTGTCCGAGGCCACGGTGGCCCTTTGGCCCTGAAATCAGAAGCGCGAGCTGTGCCTCAGTCACATGGGCGCTGCGTGGCCCCCTGTCCCAGCCATGCTGTGGTCTTTGTGGGAAGGCACACCCACCTTACGGGAGATGTTCAGTTGCCCCTTTTGGGATGCCGCCATTCCAGTAAACACCCGGGCGTTGAGCTCACTGGGACCCCCGGATGACTACAGACATGGCAAAGCACCCAGGCGCAGCCCCACAGAAAGCCCCGAAGCTGGGGAGTGGGAGATGGTGGGCACTAAGTTATTCCTCGACCGCTGGCACCCGTTGTTCCCCAGCGGGGAACGGAAGCCTGCTTTTGCTCCCGGAAGTTCCTTCCAGAAAGAAAGGTCTTCGTCAGTGCCGGCCGAATGGAATTTCTCCTACGGCATCCCTTACCCGTGGCCCACTGCGATGCCCTATTCACGACGATTAGCTAGCACTTCTACAGGGCTTTAAAGGTGGCGGGGCCCATCCCACACAGCATGTGAACCCCTCAACAAGCCCCGGAGGTGGGTGCTGCTGGTATTACCATTTTACAGATGAGGAAACTAAGGCAAACACATTAACTGACCGAGAGGCACTGGCCGGCCGGCCGATAACCCAGCTAGGGAGAATGAGGCAGTGGATGAAACCACGCGTTCCCCATCCCAGGGTTGGCCCTCCGCCCAGCAGGCCACGCAGGTGCCTCGGATTCTTTCTCCAAATCCAGCCTGAATCTGGGACTAATGAACCCCCCACCCCCAACAGCAATTAGGGGTCTGGTTAGCTGGCCATTGAGACCTTCCCCGGCCCTGGCCAGAGGAGGGCAAGGCCCAGGAGGCCCTGCGTATGGAGGGGCCCTTCAGCCTGCCAGAAGCCAGCAAGGCCGCCAAGGGGAAGAAGCCAGAACCCCTTTCCCAGGTTCCAGGTGGCGAGCTGGGGAGGGGACAGACACTGGACGCCGGGATCCTGGGACCTTCTTAGAGCCTACATCAGCGGCCCAGCTCACCACCCTCCTGGGATCCATCGGGCTGGCCAGACCAAGGGAGCCGGCCCACAGCCGGAGGGTGCTGAGCTTGTGGCAATGGAGGAGTGGCCACCGGAGACAGGGAGCCAGCCCGCTGCCCCCCTTCCTCCCTGGGCAGGGCTCTTTGGCACACGGCAATATTGCCATCTTCAGGCCAGACAGAAGCCTTGCATCCATTCCCTGCCCGCCCGATGGTTTCAAAGCTCAAAGGCAGCCTCATGGGTCGCCCGGGCTGGCCGGTATCTGGGGACCTTCTCGGTCAAGCCTCTCATTTCCCAGCAGAGCCAATTCAGCCCAATCCTTGGCCCATTTGGCTTGCAGCTCTCCATGCAATGGAACCCCATTTTGGTTTGGGGTCTCGTTCCCATGGAGGTCTCCTCGGAGGTCCGGGCCCACCCCCAGACTCCCAAGCTTGAAGGACAAAGCTGCGGAGAGCAGCTCCTGCTCGTTGGCCCCCCCCCCCCCGAGGCGCTTTTTGCAGTGGGGAGCTCTCTGCCTTTCAAATGGGCCCATTCCACTGTCTGACACTCAGCCTGGCAGGAAGCTTCTTCTCCAGCTCACTGCAGCCCCCCCCCCCCCC